>NC_061114.1:68892726-68893445 GCF_002878395.1 Capsicum annuum
CTAATTTATAAAACATATACACATGTATACGTTAAATATATACGTGTGTATATGTTTTATAAATTAGTATATAACTATATATATAGTTTGTGTATATATTGTAGTATATATATTGTAGTACATTTTATTTAAAGTAGTACATATGTATTGAATGGTACGTATATATGTGTATATATCTTCTATAGACTTATATATTTAACGTATACATGTGTATATATTTTATAAATTAGTATATAACTATATATATAGTGTGTGTATATATTGTAGTATATTTTATTTAAAGTAATACGTATATATTGAATGACACATATATATGTCTATATAACTTCTATAGACGTATATATTTAACGTATACATGTGTATATATTTTATAAATTTGTATATAACTATATATATACAGTGTGTGAA
This sequence comes from Capsicum annuum, assembly GCF_002878395.1. Lineage (NCBI taxonomy): Eukaryota > Viridiplantae > Streptophyta > Magnoliopsida > Solanales > Solanaceae > Capsicum > Capsicum annuum. Next base: position 68,893,135 of record NC_061114.1, read on the forward strand.
TATATTGCAGTATATATATTGTAGTTTATTTTATTTAACGTAGCATGTATATATTGAATGGTACGTATATATGTGTATATATCTTCTATAGATGTATATATTTAACGTTTAGATGTGTATATGTTTTATAAATTAGTATATAACTATATATATAGTGTGTGTATATATTATAGTATATTTTATTTAAAGTAGTACATATTTATTGAATGACACATATATATGTGTATATATCTTCTATAGACGTATATATTTAACGTATACATGTGTATATGTTTTACAAATTAGTATATAACTATATATATAGTGTGTGT
>NC_061114.1:68893545-69043387 GCF_002878395.1 Capsicum annuum
GTTTAATAAATTAGTATATAACTATATATATAGTGTGTGTATATATTATAGTATATTTTATTTAAAGTAGTACATATTTATTGAATGACACATATATATGTGTATATATCTTCTATAGACGTATATATTTAACGTATACATGTGTATATGTTTTACAAATTAGTATATAACTATATATATAGTGTGTGTTTATATTGTAGTATATTTTATTTAAAGTAGTACGTATATATTGAATGGTATGTATATATTTGTATATATCTTCTATAGAAGTATATATTTAACGTATACATATGTATATGCTTTATAAATTAGTATATAAAAATATATATAGTGTGTGCATCTATTGTAGTATATATATTGTAGTATATTTTATTTAATGTAGTACGTATATATTGAATGGCACGTATATGTATATATATCTTCTGTAGACGTATATATTTAACGTATACATGTTTATATGTTTTATAAATTATTATATATATTACTATATTGTAGTATATGTTTTATTTAGATTAATATATATATATATATTTAACTAACGTATAGTCGTATATACGATTACGTGTGTAATTGTGTATATGTGTATATATTTTTTAAATTCTTATGTAGTGTATACTATATATATAGTGTATATATATTTTTTAATGTATTTAAAATGTATATAGGTGGGTATATATAGTGTATATTTGAGATTTTTTTTTTAGTTTTATTTCGATTTTGACCGGATTTTTAATCGGGTTTGACCAGGTTTAGGTGTGTTGGACCGGGTTGGGTTAAGTGGGCTGATTCAGGGCTGGTTTTAAAATTTTTAATGTTGGGCCCGAAATCGAACCGACCTATTTAACTTGGCCCAAATTTGGACCGGCCCACAACCCGGATAAAAATCACGGGCCAGTTCTGGGTTGACTCGGCCCGACCCACTTGACACCCCTACTTTAATCACTATATTTAGTGGGGTAGAATGTGAACATAAGTTTCGTGTAACTCTTGTAACTTCCACTCTTTATTCCTCCATTACCCTACTCTTTATGTGTTGTAACTCTTGTAACCATTGTAACTTCTATTCTATTAACTCTCATTTAATCTTCCTATTCATTGCATGGAAGAGTTCTTCACCTATAAATAGAGGTTGTCTTGCATGGTTTTCATACACATGATAATATAGAGTCACAAAAGATAGTAAAAAAAAGAGTTCATTAGTTGAAGGGAGGTGTTCTTTTTTGTGGAGCTTTGAACTCAACTGTTGTCCAGAGTTGTTGAGTTGTTCTTTGTACGAAGACCATTGTATCCTGGAGGAGACAAGTCAAGAAGATTACTGCTGGACCGGTGAAAATAATTTGTTGCAGTGAGCATGAATCTCCTTAAAAAGGACAAGATTTCTGTGCCTAAGTCGAAGGAGGCAACACATTTTTTTCTTTTTTCTACACTTGTAATTTTCAGTTGTAATTTATTGTAATTTCACCAACATTTTCAAACCAACATCTTAAGATTAGTAAATAGCAAGTGTTTTCTATTTTGATTCATGCGTTAATGATTGTATCTGCAGTTCTTTTTTTTGTTTTTCTTTTCTAATTATCCTAAGACATCTTATGAATTATCTTATTTTCTAATTATCCTAAGACATCTTATGAATTATCTTGGTAAATAAGATGTAATTTGTCTCTATTTGTTGAGAGGTATTGAAACGGATTGAACATAAACTAATTCTATATATTTTGAGGGATGACCATTTTTGAGTAAATATCCTACATTTTTTATAGTTTCAAATTGCAGCTATAAACATATAAAGTTTATTTTGAAAAATAAGTATATATTTAAGGATAAGGAAGAATAATAAACTAATCTTCTTTTAATAAATTAATATGATAGTATATGAATTTGAACTTAAACAAAATATGAATTGGAATGAAATTCTACTTTTTATGCTATCTTATATATACTCCTACTATATCATTAGCTTTATTCATTAACTATTAAATTTGTCTGCTCTTCACGCAGTACCAAAAAACTAAATTAGATTCATAAAATTTTGAAGATTTTTTTCAATCTTCAAATTCAAATAAATTAGATTCCAAATTCTAATTCATTTAACACTTAGTTTCATGTTTAATAAATGGCAATAATTTATTACTCCTAATAAACTTGAAAATTCACTTTCCAAATAATTTTGACGATACCTTCAAAAATAAAATAATTCAAATTCAACAAATTCACATACCAATCAAGTGAAAGATAATTCGAACACCACAAATATATAAAAAAAAAAAACCCCACAAAACCACAACTCAAATACTTTACTATTTCAAATTTTAATCATTCAATTAGGAAAAGCCTTAAACAAAAATCAGTAACATAACATATCCAATTAAAATTAATAGAATAGGAAATAAAGACAAAAAACTAGTAATAATTAATATTGTAATTTTCAGCATTTCTAAACATAAAAACACAAAGGTCAATCGCATAATATATCTAATTAAAATTAATGAAATAAGAAATAAAAATAAAAGGAGCAAGAACAATTGATATGGTAAAAACGAATGAAGAAAGAAATTATGTAGTAACAATGAAAAAAAATTGAGATACATAAAACATAAAATTTACCTAAATGAAGAAAGAAGAAATACCTAAATGAAGAAAGAAGAAAAGAAAAAATAGACCAAAAAAATGAAAATTGGAAGAAAACATAAGATAAGTGGGAGACTTCATCAAACTAAATATAAATTTATATAGGCAAAGTAATAGACTACCATAAGACATGATAATTTACAAATTAAAGTTTGGGGTTATGGACATGAAAATTATGGGAGTTATCAAGATTTTTTTTTTGGTAAATAAAGTATTTTATTTCACCAAATATGAATTTACAAACCAAAACAGGGTCTGACTCCCTATTTCTCATTTAGACCAAGGAAAATTGTACTAGATTTTCCCCTCCTAACATGCAGGGGTGCTACTCAGTAGTAAAAAACATAAAAAAGACTCAATATAACAGTCAAATCAAATTACTGAAAATCCACAATCTAGTTTATGGTGTTGGAGCATCTTGTTGGAGTATCATTTTGCATTTTTGATGCATTTGGCTTTGTATATGAATGTGGATTGCTATCTTCCTGCATACCTTGTCCTCTTCATATATACCCTTCTGAAATCTGATGCTATTTCTGCTTCTCTAGATGATGTTGACCATTATTGCAAATACACTACATAAGATAACACCTTGTGCAGACTTTTCACTAACTTTTCTGGATACCCACTCTGTCTCTTGAGTCCAACTGCCTATATTTCTCAAACACCTAGCCAATTCAGCAACCTCTTCCATAAGTGCATGGTGATACTACATTTAAGAAATAGGTAGTCATGTGTTTCATCAGCATTCCCACAATACACAAATATTTTTGGCACTTGAATTCCAAGCTTTTCCAGCCTCTCGACAGTAGAAAGTCTATTCAGCAGAGCTAGCTAGAGAATAAAGTTATGTCTGGGGTACACTGAGTGCTGTAATATAATACTTTTCCAGGAAACTTTTGGGAGATAGGGAGTTAAAGCATTGTACATCTTCTTTATTGTGAAAGTCCCTCTTATGGCACATGCTTTCAATCTAACCTTCAAGTCCTTTTGTAATCCTGGAGCTTCCATAACATACTGCTTTGCACTGATGATTTTCCTAATTTCCCATAAGGCATTTTTTGGATAGTCACTAGATTCAACATTTTCAGACTTCAAGTAATAGGTATGCACCCATTTTATCTATAAACTATTCTTCTTTTTAGACAAATGCCCAAAGTTGCTTTGTGATAGCAGCTTTATTCCACAGGTATATATTCAGAACATTTAAACCACCTTCTAATTTTGGAAGACAAATTTTTTCCCAAGCAATAAGTGCCTTCTTTGAAGTCAGGATGGCACCTGTCCACAGGAACACTCTACAAAGATCTGTGATCACTTTCATAATTATTTTAGGCAGTAGAAAGATCTGAGCCCAGTAGATTTGTATGCCAAAGATAACAAATTTAATCAGCTGTAGTCTACCTACATATGACAGTAATTTAGCACTCCAACATTTCATTTTTCCACTATTCTATTAACAAGTGGTTGACATTGGTCGATTGTGAACTTGTTTAGGACAATGGCACCCCTAGGTATTTAAAGGGCAATTCTTCTTCAGTATAGCCCAAGTATTCCAGGATGTTCTGCTTTACCTAAGGTTTGGTACTAGAAAAATAGATTGAGCTCTTGTCAATATTAACTTATAACCCTGTGGCTATTGAGAATTTCAGGAAAACTTGCTGGAGCATTGTTACAGAGTTGAGATCAACTTTACAGAATATAAGCAGGTCATCTGCAAAACATATGTGCTTTATACCAAGTTTCTTGCACCTGGGGTGATATTGAAATCCCTTCTCCTGTTCAAGACATTTCAATTCCCTATTCAGGTATTCCATAACTATAACAAACAAATAAGGTGACATAGGGTCACATTATCTTATCCCTCTTTTTCCTTGAAAAGGTTTTGTGAGCCCCCCATTCAAGACCAGTGAGTAAGAAACAAAACAAACACATTTCATTACCCAGTTAATGAACTTCAGTGGGAACACCAACTCAGCTAAAATACTTCTAAGGAAACACCACTCTATGGGATCATATGCTTTCCTGAGATCAACTTTCAATACACATCTTGGGGACAATCCTTTCCTTGAATACCATTTGAATAACTCGTGGTTAAATAAGATATTATCTATGATGCTTCTACCCTCTATGAAAGCTGATTGTGATGGCCCTATGAGTGTGTTAATAACTTTTTTTATCTTATTAGTCAAGATCTTTGTGAGCAATTTATAGAAAATGGTACAGTAGGCTATTGGTCTAAAATCTTTAACCATGGAAGGGTTAGAACATTTAGGGATTAAAGTAAATGCAGTGCACCTAAAAGCTCTCAGAAGTTTACCAGAGCTGAAGAACTCATTCATAGCAAGTAGGACATCTTCTTTGATAGTATCCCATTAATTTCTATAGAATTCCATAGGAAAACCATCAACCCCAGAAGATTTATCTGCTGGTACACTTTTCATTGCATTTAAGATTTCCTGGTTTGTTACTTCTTGTATGAGTTCAAGCTTCTGAAGGTGTGAAAGACAATGCCCCTGCTTGATCACCTCAAAATTTGCGCAAGGCACTTCAAGGGTAGATTTACCCATTAGCCCACTAAAGAAATCAATAAATTCCTTCTCAATAAGATCAGAATCAGTAACTTTGTTACCTAAGTTATCATAAATGGAGGTAATGGAGCTTCTGTTGCTTCTGATCTTGCATTGTGCTGGAAGTACTTAGAATTGGCATCCCCATATTTGATCCATGTTGCTCTGGATTTCTGTCTTAGAACCTTCTCTTCTACCAAGTTCCAGTGTTGAAACCCTTTTAGCAGCTTGACCTCCTCTTGTATCAGTACTTGATTCATAGGATCTAAATCTAGCTTGCTCTGTGTGATGTCCAGCTGTACTCTGGCTTGAATTTTCTGAGTGTAAGCTACCATATAAGTATTTAGTTTCGCAAATCATATTTGAGAGATTTTAATTTTTGGTTTAGCTTATACATATAAGTGCCAGAATAGTTCTTCCTCCATGTATTTGCCACAATCTCAGGGAATTTCTGATGCTCTAACACAGTACTAGACAATCTGAATGGTTTTGGTCTTGAAGTTAGATGACTATTATATTGGACCAAGATTGGAGAATGATCAGAGACCCCAGGTGATAGGAATTCAACCTCCATATTACCATACCTTTGTAGCCATTGGTAATTTCCCAGGACCCAGTCAATCTTAGAATACACCCTTTGGTCTTGATGTTGTTTATTACAAAAGGTATTGTAGAAACCTTTTGCTCTCAGTGAAGTAAGCTGGAGTTGATCTATATAATCCTTGAAATCCTAAAATTCTTGTTGCATGACTGGAGACCTAAGTAAATCATCACTTGTTAGCACAACATTAAAGTCTCCACTCAGGATCCACGTTTCCTAAATTACTCTATCCAATGTTTTAAGCTCATTCCATAGTTCAGTACTCTCTTGCATGCTGTTTTTGGCATACACCATAGTGATATAAGCTGAGAAATTTCTTGTAGCATCAGTTACATAGCAATAAATAAACTGCTCCCTGATCAGGATTATAGACACATTTACTGTAGGCTACCACATTATCCAGATTCTTCCATTTGGGGCCATAGGGTAGTTATAGCAAGTGTTCCATCCTCCCACTATCTTCTTAAGAATATTACCAGCTTTAGGTTCCTTTACTCTTGTTTCCAAACACCCAAACATATTTATTTTAAATCTGTTCAGAAAGAGTCTAATCTCCTTCTATTTCAGGGGTTGATTTAAACCCCTGATGTTCCATATTGAGAAAATCATATATTTGGGGCCTCTTTAGGCCTATCTGGAGGTTCATCATTATCAGAGCAGTACAATAGAGGGGCAAAAGAGTTTGTACCACTATTGCTAGTACTAGCATGGCCAGTATTGACATAGTCACTTTGCTGTATTTGCTCTAAATCTTGTACAACCATCTTTTCTTTGTATGATCCTTTTGGGTTATACACATGGGGGTCTAATGGCTTATCCTCTTTTTGGGCTTCATCTTTCTACATCCATAGTGTCTTCTAGGGCCTCTTCCTCCTTTTTTTTGCACTTTTTTGAATTATTCCTTCTCTTCTACCTCTGGCTCAGTCTGAAATCTATATTTTGCTATGACATGCCCAAACTTCAAGAAATTTTCATAACAATTTGGTCTCCATTCATATTATATTGGTTGTTGGAAAATACTAGTAGGTGTGACCATTTATATTGTGTCAATTAGGGGTTGTGCTATGTCTATTTCCACCAGGACCCGTGCATAAGATATTCTCTCCATGTTTGCAGTAAACTGGTTTGTGTGCTTAGGCTTGCCTATGGCACTTGCTACTTCACTAAGAGCTTCACTAGACCGGTATCCCACCGGTAGACCAGGGAAGGTGACCCACAGGGGTATAGTGGTGATACAGTCCGGGTTGAATTCGAAATCTATGTCCCAGGATTGTACAATGAAAGGTTTGTTATGAAAAGTATACGGTCCACCCATTAACACCCTATTACAATCATCTACTGGTTTGAATCGAAAGATTAAATAGCCATCATCATAACTCAACACTTGAGGTTTTGCAGTACATTTCCAGGCATGCAATATGTAAGCCTCAATGGATTTATGGTAGGGAGTATCCCCAATAACAAAACCTATAAGGGCATGTTTCCAGTACTCTATTTGAGTTCAAAAATCCTCCTCAACTATACTCACACAGATCTTACCTTTCTTTGAAGTTGGCGAAACGTAGGATATGGCTTTTTCTTTATGCGTTATTCAATTCTCACCAAACTCCTTCTGCACTGTAGGGGTATTGTCTGTTGGAGTTACAGCTGTAGAGAATTAAAGTTTCTGATTAGCTAGAGGGTCGGTCGAAGCACCATAGGTTTTCAGATGTACAATTCTAGGAGATTCAAAACTTGACGATGTGTTCTCCTCTTCTTTCGGTATTGATTTGAATTTGGGGGTAAGAAATTTCCAAATGTGATCAAGGGAAGATTATAGCTAGTACTATCATGAGGTGTTACAATCTTTAAAGATATTGTTATTTTATAATTAGAAAAAAAATTAAAATAAATAAATTTATTAAGAATATAAATTAAAGAGATGTGAGTTGTGAATAATTACACCTTTCAATTAATATGTGAAGAATTTTTGTTATAAATATTTCTTCATTAATAAATTGTAACAAATTAAGTAATCTACTTAATTTTATAATAAAATAGTTGATTTGAATAAGAAAAAAGGCCAACAAGAAAGAAAAAGATAAATATCATCTCAAAAAATACTTACAATATTAAAAGATATTGTCATTTTATAATTAGTAAAAGGTGAAAATAAATAAATAAATAACTTTATTAAGAATATAATTTAAAGAGGTGTGAGTTATGAATAATTACTCCTCTTATTTGATATGTGAAGAGTTTTTGTTATAAATGTTCCCTCATTAATAAAATATTTAATTGTAATAAATTAAGTAATTTACTTAAATCTACAATAATAAAAATAAATAAATTTATTAAGAATATAAATTAAAAAGATGTGAGTTATGAATAATTACTCCTTTCAATTGGTATGTGAAGAATTTTTGTTATAAATATTTATTCATTAATAAATTGTAATAAATTAAGTAATCTACTTAATTTTATAATAAAATAGTTGATTTGAATAAGAAAAAGGGCCAAAAATCAAGAAAAAGATAAATATCATCTCACAAAATACTTACACTATTAAAAGATATTGTCATTTTATAATTAAAAAAATGTAAAAATAAATAAATAAATCTATTAAGAATATAATTTAAAGAGGTGTGAGTTATGAATAATTACTCCTCTTAATTGATATGTGAAGGGTTTTTTTATAAATGCTCCTTCATTAATAAAATATTTAATTGTAATAAATTAAGTAATCTTCTTAAATCTACAATAAAATAATTGATTTAAATAAGAAAAAAGGCCAAGAAAACAAGAAAAAAGATAAGTAACATCTCTTGTCAATGAGACATGCCACATCAGCATGCTATTGTTTCTCCTTTATATATATATATATATATATATATATATGATTTATTTACCGCATTCATTCATTCTTTATTTTTTAAAATTATTTTTGATTAACATTTTTTGTAGAGGATTTTTCAGAAATAGCGACACTTTGCTGTAAAACTCACCTTCCATAGCCATTACATAATTATCATTTATAGCTGTTGTATTCAGTTTACCCCCGTGTATTCGATTTTATCAATAGTCTGTATTCATATAAAATATAAATACATTACCTATTTTGCTGCTATATTCGATTCACAGCCGCTATATTCACTTGGTCTGTATTCATAAAAAATATAAATATATTACATATTTAGTCTCGCCAAAAACACTATCATTTTTTTCCTTTTTATTTTTTTATTTTTTGTGTGTGTTTTCCTTGTTTTTTCTTCTTCTTTTTTCTATTTTCTCCTATTTTTATTTTTTTCCTTTTTTTCTTTTTGATTTTTTTCCTCTCTTCTATCTCTAACTTCTATTTCCCTTTCTTCTTTGATATTTTTGTTTTCTTTTTTGTACTTATTTTCGTTATCATTTTTTGTTCTATTTTATATTTTTGTATTTTTGAAAAATATGACTACTTGAGCACAAGTCATGAATGATAACGTTAATACCATAATTGTTTATCATATTTGTAGTCACACCGTCAGTTATATTTTTGTATTTATTGATACAACTCTATTTGTATTTGTATTTTAAAGTTCGCACTTGTATTTGTATTTCACATTTGTATTTGTATTTATATTTTATAGTTTTCACTTGTATTTGTACTTGTTAGTTCGCACCATCATTTATATTTTATATAATTCACACTTGTATTTTAAAGAACTGTTTTGTATTTATATTTTATAATTGACTGTATATTGTATTGGATATATTTGTATTGTGGTTTTACTGTGTGTGTATATTTAGATTATATTTGTATTTGCATTCTATTTTCGTCGATACCTTTTTATTTTTAAAGAATTATTTTGTATTTGTATTTGTATTTGTAAGTTGATTGCATATTATAATTAGCCGTGATTATATACAATTTATCATTTGTATTTGTATGCAAATAAGTAAATGCATTAATTGTATTTTCATGATTCTAAAATATATAAATAGTAATGTATCATTTGATATAAATGTACCATTTTGTATTTGTATGTCAAAATTATCATTCGTATTTGTAAATAAACAAATATCACTTGGTACAAATACAATTACAAAAAAATGAAACAAATGATTTACAAATACTGTTGTTGTATTTGTATACATTGTATTTGTATAAAAATTTAAATTATATTTATTTGTATCAATAAATACAACCCGTATCAATAAATACAAACAAGTATTCGTCAGAAAGAAAATCAATCGGTCCTTTTCAATAATTAAGAAATACAAATGATAGTTCACATTTGTATTTGTATTTTATAGTTTACACTTGTATTTGTATGTTATAGTTCACATTTGTATTTGTATTTTATAGTTCAAACTAGTATTTGTATGTGATAGTTCGCATTTGTATTTGTATGTTATAGTTCACATTTGTATTTGTATTTTATAGTTCACAGTTGTATCTGTATGTTATAATTCGCATTTGTATTTTATAATTTACACTTGTATTTGTATGTTATAGTTTGCACTAGTATTTGTATGTTATAATTCAAATTTGTATTAGTATTTTATAGTTCACACTTGTATTTGTACTTGCTAATTCGCACTAATGAAAAGAAGGAGAAAAACTAAAAAGGAAAAAAAAAGAAAAAAGAAAAGAAGGAGAAAAAATGAGAGAAAAAGAAGAAGAAAAAATACATAAAAAAAGAAGAAGAAGGAAAGTAATAGAAAATACAAAAAAAATAGAAAAAAGGAAAAAAAGAGAAGGAGGAAAAATGAAAAGAAAAAAGAAAAGGAAAAAATAAAAAATGAAGAAAAAAAACAAAAAAGGAAAAAGAAAGAGAAAGCAAGAAAAAGAAAAGAAAAAATGAAGAAAAAAACTAAAAAAAGGAAAAAAAGGAGAGTAATAAAAAATAAAAAAAATATATGAGAGAGACTATGAATTGTAATTAGGGATAATTAATAGGCAAGAAGGGACTATGAATTGTAATTAATTGAATGTAACGACCCTCCCGGTCATTTGTAAAATTTTCTCATCTTCTTTATTTTAGGGATCTCTATAGTTTGTATACGTGATTTAGGACCTACGAGGGCGGATAGTACCAACCCTCGAGGTGTTTAGAAGTAATTTAACAAGTCATTGAATTATTGAGGTTTGGTGAAGTAAGTCCAATCATGGTCAATTTTTGTTGAGACGACCTCCGATTAGTATCGTAATGTTTTCAATAGGCCCGAAATATACTTTTTTAGTCAATGTACATATTTGACTTATTTTCTTGAGGTTTCGAATAATATCGAAAGATCTATTGGGCATTTTAGATATTTTTTTAGTTGATGGTTATGGATCAAGTTAACATTTTCTTATTTATTGAGACCTATGTATAAGAATTGAATTAAGTGAAAAGGGTTCATTATATTTATAATAAAAATAAGATCAGATATTGGGCAAGGAGGGGGAAGCAGTTATTGAGTTCACAAGAGGAAAAGAAAAACGAGGCGAGCGAAGTGCATCGAAGTAGTTAAAGACATCTGTGTCAGGTAAGGTTTTGTTCCTTGTATTTGGGGTGGAATTGTTATTTTTCAGTAAACCAATTGGTATGTGTGGATAGTACCATGGCTTTAGGGTAAAAAAGAAAATAATTGACTAATCATTAGTGTAATGATGATTGAAAAAAAATAAAAAAAATAAAAAGGCATGCTAATGCCAATCATTGATTTAGTTAGAAACAACCTGCAGTTTCTTTATGTTAATTGAAAATGACGAATCGCTATATCATTTGTTTAATTCGTTTCTAATATCGTAATTGTTCCATATTTTGGAATTAAGAAATTGAGCTTTAGGTGTAAGATTTTTAAAGTAAGAATTTATAAACATGTGTTATTAAATTCGTACTCTTATGGGATTTTATATTTGAACAGATTATGATTATTTGGAGACTTTACGAAAAGACAAGTGTCTTGCAAATTAGCTTTCATTGAGATTCTCCGATTGAGGTAGGTTACAGTTTAATTGGAGTTTAGACTCGACTTAATTGTGTATATGCTCCTAAATTAGATACTTGTTGATTGGTATTTGGATATGCTTGAAATTGTTGATGTTTGGACTGTTGATGCGTGTATAAATGATTATTGAAAATTTACTTGATGGAATTGTATTATAACCTTAAGTGTACTTGTAAACTTGGTACATTGTGTTGTATGCTGTGAGGTTGTATAAATTGATAGTACTTATTTATATTTATGTTAGATCGGGTACCACGCCGGTACAGTCATGACTATTTGGGCAAAAATAAGTCCCATAGCATGTGTGTACATATTTGTGTTGATTTTGTGGATGTTTACAGTATGATTGATATTCTTGGTGGTTATGTGGCTGTCTGTGAGCACTGTTTGACCTTCTATTATTGTTTTATTGATTCATAGAGAATTTGTTATGTGATGATGTTTGTCTACTTGTTATTTGATTTATGTTGTGTACATGTTATTAAGTTGAGTTGGCCTATGATACCTACCAGTACATAGTGATTTGTACTGATACTACCCTGTACTCTTCTTTGTTAAGTGCAAAATTATTCTAGAGGATCAAACATGACCTGACCTCTAGAGTTTGATAGCTGATCTTGATCTACGGGTGAGCACTCTATCTCCAGGCTGCCATGGGTTATCTTATTTGTTCTTGTCCATCTTTCGGGACATGAAACATTCTTTATTTACTTTATTTTTGGATATCTCTTTAGATATGATTTTTTTGTTAGTAGTTCTAGTACGATGACTTTCGGGTCTTAGGAATTTTTGTAAGTAGTTTGTTTGACTTTCGCATTAATAAACGATTAGTCTTGGATTATGGTTATTATGTTGATTTTATAATAATATCTTCTTTATAGTAACTAAGTGATTAGGTAATAATTCGGTTTAGATGGTTCTCCCACAGGAAGATTAGTGTGGGTGCCACTCATGGCCATTTGGGTTGTGACAAAGTTGGTATCAGAGCCCTAGGTTCGTCAATCTTGTCTTACAAGAACATGTCTAGTAGAGTCTTGCAGAACGGTACGGAGACGTCTGTACTTTTCCTCGAAAGGCTATAGGACACTAGGAAAATTCAAATTCTTCTTTCATAATTGGTGTCTATTAATAAGGTCTAAAAGTTATTGTTAATAGGTAAAGATTTGTGAAAGTAGTGAACTTATTGATTGCTTGTGTGTGATATTTGGCTAAACTTGTGTTGCTAGATTTTTGTCATTGTTATGAATTATTTTTGTTAAGTGATGAAAATTGACGAAGTTGTTTTTGTTGATAAATGTGATGAGATTATTTGATTTCTTGTTATTGTGAAACTAGAAATTCTATGGTGCTTACTTATTTTTGGTACTATTATACGGATGGGGTTGATGGTATGAGAATTTAGAGGATGATATGAGAATATGATGTCAAGAAAAGATGTGAAAAAGTGACATGAATAAAAGACTAAGGTGGTATGTGTTTTCCGCAATGAGAGGTTCTTGTTAATGATATTGTGGATAAAACCTTGTGTAATTTAATTAATTGATATTATTTGGGGATAATTGTGTGGTCCGGCCATTGAGATCGTATTTAGAATTTTTGTGCAGTTCTATTATTGAAATTATAATGGGCTTCTTGTGAGGACTAGCTAAGTGACATTATCTTTGAGTTCCTTATGTGAACGAATTCTTAATGCTTGGCAAAATATTGAGTTTTAAATAAAAGTGACAAAAATTGGTAGAGGTTGTTGATACCTATAGAATTTGATCGATTCGATAACTTGTCTGGAATGTGATATTAGTGATGAGACTGTTAATGATCTGTAATCGATTTCTTTTGTTTGGCTTTGTTTATGTATTAGTGGTGTGGAACCACGCTTGAGGTATTTATGAGTTAAGTAAAGCCCGTAATAGAAAAATATTGTTATATAAAAATAAGAATGACTCTGTATATCTTAAATTGGTATTAGTGATATTGGACTGTTTTGGCTTGACAATGAAGTATTTGATGTGTGAAAAATATTGAGTTAGTGATTGTTTGGGCATAAGTTTTAGTTGTGGATTTGAGCAGTAGGAAAAATCTTGAGAAGATAAATTATTGTTGACTTGGCTAAATTATGCATTTGCATATCCCACAGAGTTGAATGATATATGCCGCTTTTAAAAGATAGTAATTTCCATGATAGTGGCAATGCAAAATCAAATGGCTTAGTTACATTCATAAAATAATTAATGGTGATTATGAATGGGAGAATAAATAAATTATTAAATGACATGATTAATCTTTTCTTCAGTGATACTTGGTGGATATTTCTTGTTGAGCAGTTAAGGTATGATGATTAGATGGATATTAACAAAGTTTTAGAGGATAGTGTGTTGTAGGCTCTAATTTCGTGGGATCCGTAAAATGGCAATGTTTATACCCCTTTGAATCCTATTGCTTTTCTTCTCTAGTTTAGATTAGTTGTAGCGTAGTTATGATGTAAACCTATGTTTGGGATGTGGTTTTAGTATTTGAAGCATGATTTGTATATTTAATCTTATTGGGCTAGTGTGGTAGTCTTGAAACAGTAAGTTGGGTAGAGTTGACTTGAGTACCTTGTTTCTAGTCGAAGCTGCTATCTTAGGCTAGAATATGACTTACTTGGCATCTAGAAGATGAACTAGATATCTTATCCTAGTTTGGGGCATAGTGTGCCTAATTATGGAAATTGAGGATTAGAAGTGGGATTGTCTAGCCCACTTAGGCCTAAACTTTTGTTAAGTATTGTGGACTTAGTTGCGGATGTTAGACATAGATTAGGTTAGTAAACCTTAGAATAAGGTTACTTCATAACTTGATAACTTGTATTGATGTTCCCGAATTGTGGTTTTTGAGTTATAGTTATGATACTTCCTGTGGAAGTGATATTGGGCATATAGAGATGCTATTTCCTCTTAGACTTGATGATTGGCCCATAGAGATGTTATTTCCTCTTAGATATGCAAATTGGCCTAGAGAGGTGATATTTCTCATAGTCATGATTATGACCCATCGATATAAGATATTCTATAGACGATTATATGTCTATCTATATTATGCCTCCAATGTGTGAGATACCCCCTATATGTGAGATGATTAAAGATATTCTATGATTTATAAATATAATTATTGATATGAGTTTCGGATATATATATATATATATATATATGGGCGTAAGGTCGTGATTATGATATTGTGACTATTCTAGATAAATTAATGGGCCAAAGGTTGTGTTATGATAATGACTGAATATATGAAAAGCGTTTATCAGTGTAAAGGATACAATTATAGTTTATGAATACATATATATTAGTATACACATCTCTCCAATATGGGACAGAGGAAGATATGGTGTGTTGCTTACGAATTTATTGATTGGATACTGGTGATGGCTAGGAATCTAATGTATTAGTTAATAAATCTTGCTTAGTCGAAACATGGTAGCTAGCGATAGTTAATGCGTGACTTATGGTGAGGTCTGTTCTAGCATAAGTGAAGATTAGTTGGTATTGATGGCTAAGTTTGTGATGCCGATTAGTCGATAAACGAGGAGTTGTGTGTTAATGAGGCTAGATAATAAGAGATGTTGGTAGTAAGAGGTGACTAGTTAATAACTTTGAATAGTTTCTTAATGGTTAACTAATGAATAGTTAAGCAAGGATTAGTTGGGAAACGATGGTTAGATAATGAATGGTGTCAGTTAATAAAAGATAGTTGGGTGACAAGTAGTAATATGTTGTCTTGTAATTATTAACGGATATAGTATAATTAGTTGATAATAATGAATCATATATAAATGGCGGTTTTGGTCTAGTGATGAACCTTGACTAGATGTCATGTGTTGGCTATTAAATAAATAGTGGTTAGTTGCTATCCTGTGAATAAGAATTATATGAAGGATATTGTTTAGGCTAATAACTAAAGGTTATGTGATGACTAGCAAACTAGTGATTTTATTATAATAAGTGTTGGTTAGCTAATAACGAGTAGTTGGAAAGTATTGACTATATAGATATTCTATGATAATATGTCTATTTTTATGAGTAATTTAGTGTATGTTATTCAGTAATAACTATTATGATGATATGTTGATACCTGGCAAGGTCGGAGGATACTATGGGTGATGTATTGATATCCGGCAAGGACGGAGGTTGATTACAATAATGATGGTCCTGATGAGGACAGTTATGATGAGTTGTGATATTGATTGTGTACTTTTCATTCATCCATGCGTGCGCATCGCCTATTACCAGTATGCCCCTATATTTATCAGCTGGTATAGAACATTTGCGTATATATGGGTGAAGAATATGCCTTGTGTTGTTGTATGTTTATTGAACCTTCTGAGTTTGGGGCATTGGGGGTATGCATAGACTCAACTAGGTATTTGGTTGTCCGTAAGTTGAGGACTAAGGAGATTGTGTCTGTGAAGGTCCAGTGGAGGAATCGTCCTATTAAGGAGTCCACTTGGAAGACTAAAACAGATATGCGTAGCAAGTATCCATATCTTTTTGAGGATTCAGGTAATTCCTTAGTTTCTTTTTTGTCACTTGTTTGTCCATTCGGGGACTAACGGTTGTTTAATTGGTATCTGATGTAACGATTCTCCCAGTCATTTGTGTAATTTTCTCATCTTCTTTATTTTAGGGATCTCTGTAGTTTGTATACGTGAATTAGGACCTATGAGGGCGGATAGTACCAATCCTCGAGGTGTTTAGAAGTAATTTAATAAGTCATTGAATTATTGAGGTTTGGTGAAGTAAGTCCGATTGTGGTCAATTTTTGTTGAGACAACTTCCGATTAGTGTCATAATATTTTCAATAGGCCCGAAATATACTTTTTTAGTCAATGTACATATTTGACTTATTTTCTTAAGGTTTCGAATAATATCGAAGGATCTATTGGGTATTTTAGATATTATTTTAGTTGATGGTTATGAACGAAGTTAACATTTTCTTATTTATTGAGACCTATGTATAAGAATTGAATCAAGTGAAAAGGGTTCATTATATTTATAATAAAAATAAGATCAGATATTGGGCAAGGAGGGGGAAGCATTTATTGAGTTCACGAAAGGAAAAGAAAAACGAGGCGAGCAAAGTGCATCGAAGTAGTTAAAGACATCTGCGTCAGGTAAGGTTTTGTTCCTTGTATTTGGGGTGGAATTGTTATTTTCCAGTTAACCAATTGGTATGTGTGGATAGTACCATGGCTATAGGGTAAAAGAAACTATTAGTGATTTAGGGTAAAAAAAATAATTGACTAATCATTAGCGTAATGATGATTTTAAAAAAATGCATGCTAATGCCAATCATTGGCTCAGTTAGAAACAACCTGCCGTTTCTTTATGTTAATTGAAAATGACGAATCGCTATATCATTTGTTTAATTCGTTTCTAATATCGCAATTGTTCCATTTTTTGGGATTAAAAAATTTGAGGTTTAGGTCTAAGATTTTTAGAGTAAGAATTTATAAACAGGTGTTATTAAATTCGTACTCTCATGGGATTATATATTTGAATAGATTGTGACCATTTGGAGGCTTTACGAAAAGACAAGTGTCTTGCAAATTAGCTTTTATTAAGATTGTCCGATTGAGGTAGGTTACGATTTAATTGGTGTTTGTATGCTCCTAAATTAGATACTTGTTGATTGGTATTCGGATATACTTGAAATTATTGATTTGAACTGTTGATGTTGTATAAATGATTATTGAAAATTTTCATGATGGAATTGTCTTATGACCTTAAGTGTACTTGTAAACTTGGTACATTGTGTTGTATGTTGTGAGGTTGTGTAAATTGATATTGATATACTTATTTATATTTATGTTGGATCGGGTACCACGCCGGTATGGTACATGAACACAGATTTTTCCCTACAGGTCATGAATATTTGGGCAAAAATAAGCCCCATTGCATGTGTGTACATATTTGTGTTGATTTTGTGGATGTTTACAGTATGGTTGATACTCTTGGTGGTTATATGGTTGTCTGTGAGCACTGTTTGACCTGCTGTTATTGTATTGTTGATTCATAGAGAATTTCTTATATGATGATGTCTGTCTACTTGTTATTTGATTTATATTGTGTACATGTTATTAAGTTGAGTTGGCCTATGATGCCTACCGGTACATAGTGGTTTGTACTGATACTACCCTGTACTCTTCTTTTATTGAGTACAGAAATTATTCTAGAGGATTAAACATGACCTCACCTCTAGAGTTTGATAACTGATCTTAATCCACGGGTGAGCACTCTATCTCCAGGCTGCCATGGGTCATCTTATTTGTTCTTGTCCATCTTTCGGGCAATGAAACATTCTTTATTTACTTTATTTTTGGATATCTCTTTTGATATGATTTTTTTGTTAGTAGCTCTTGTACGATGACTTTTTCGTCTTGGGAATTTTTGTAAGCAGTTTGTTTGACTTCTGCATTAATAAACGATTAGTCTTGGATTATGGTTATTATGTTGATTTTATAATAATATCTTCTTAATAGTGAGTAAGTGATTGGGTAATGATTCGGTTTAAATGGTTCTCCCACAGGAAGATTAGTGTGGATGACACTCATAGACATTTGGGTCATGACATTGAAACTTAGGCTACATAAGGTAATTAGGAATCTATGTTTGCTAAGTTATGTAGTTATCCCCTTGTAGACATTGAAATTTTGTGGACTCTACAAAAAGAGTTCAATTTTGGTTAGAGTTCTTCGTGGCTACTTTACCCTAAATCTAGCTTGGTGGCTGCTCTACCTAAACCCTAAATTACGCCTATATAAAGGGGGCAAATATCCTTTAAAGAGATATCTTCAAGATCCCAAATATACCATAAATTGAAGAGATATTCATAAATCTCGAATATTTCTAGATAATTTCATAAACTCATGGAATATCACAAAGGGATCAAAAAAAATTTTGGCACGCCCAGTGGGACAATCTCTACTCCTCATCTCAACTTTTCCAACTTCAAAGTTCAACAACACTGAAATAACTTCCCAGAAGGTCAAATCTCAATCAACTGCGCCAAGGCTACTGATTCAAAGTTCTCTGCTGAAGTAGAAAGCATCATTGGTATTACTTTCGGAAGCTTAAGACCAGTCACAAGGAGCAAGGCAGGCTTGCTAGGACAAAAAACACATCCAGTGTCGTCCGCACCCACTCTAGTTTTTGAATCTTTAACCCCAAAAGGAACGAAGTCCAGTGCAAGTGCTTCGGAAGGAGAAATTAGTGTGGTGGAATCGCTTAAGAAAACTCTAGCTCCACTTGAGCATTCTGGTTCCGAATACTCTGGCGCAAAGAGCAATGGTCGTTCAAAAAATGCGCCATCTCCACTTACACTGCATAAGCTGAGCACTTCAAAGATCAACTTATGCGATAATTCGTGTTACTCTCCAATGTCTCCAGTGATTGTCTAAGTAATAGTGACTGTGCCTCGTTTATGAGGGATCAATTTGCGAATCTGGCAAAGGCAATTGAGGTCCTGACCAAATATGTTCAGAATCAAGATGCTCGGATTGATAAGATAGTGGATAGGATGGAAGTCCTGATAGATAGAGAGTCTCTCCATGCACTTGGAAAATCTTCAGAGGCTCAGTAGATATAACATTATGTGAAACAAACACTACCAACTAAAGAGGTGCAATTTTCTTCAAAGGGAATGATCCCGATTGAGAAATTTAAGGAATTTATTGAAGGGACCCTTAAAACAAGTATGATATTGTCCCCAAGTCTTCCTTTGCGTATGCCTAGCCCTACATTACGAGGATAGATAGCCTCAAAATGCCTGCCAGCTATCAACCCCCATATTTCAACAATTTGAGGGCAAAGGGAACCCAAAACAATATGTCACACACTTTGTTGAGACATGTAATAATGTTGGAATTTATGGTGACTATTTTGTTAAACAGTTTGTTCGTTCCCTAAAGGGAAACACCTTTGATTAGTATACGGACCTCGAGCCTAACTCGATCAATAGTTGGGAGCAATTTGAGCACGAGTTCCTAAATTGCTCTTACAGCACAAGGCCTACAGTGAGCATGACAGAGCTCATAAATAATCGGTAAAGAAAGGACGAACCCATCATTGACTTTATCCATCGTTGGAGAAATGCTAGCCTAAACTGCAAAGATAGGCTCAACGAAGCTTCTGTAATAGAGATGTGCATCCAAGAAATACACTGGGAGCTTCTCTACATCTTGAAAGGCATTACGCCTAAATTCTTTGAAAAGTTAGCTACCCGTGCTCATGATATGGAGTTGAGCATGTCTTCTGTTGGAAAGGGAGCAGCGCCTATCCATGACCCTCGAAGGGAAAAAGATAAGCAAAAACCAAAAAGATGAGGCAAGTTTGTCCCCAAAAATGACAACAAGGAATCTATAAATATTGACGTGTCTCCTGTGAAGGCCACCACGAAGGTGAGTAAGAAGCAAAGTGTGAAGACGACTTCTGGAGCACGTTCAAATCAAAAAACTTTAAAGGAGATGCAAGAAAAGGAATATCCCTTCCTTGATTCTGATGTCGCCGAGATTTTCGATGAACTCCTGGAGTATAAGCTCATTGAACTCCCAAAGATGAAGCGGCCCAATAAAGAATGAAACACCAATGACCCTAATTATTATAAATATCATAGGATTTTGAGTCACCCTCTCAAAAAATACTTTGTCTTTAAAGACAAAGTCATGCAACTGGAAAATGAGAAGAAGATCTTCTTCGATGATGAGATGGCCAGTTCTCATCAAATGTCTATCACTTTTGCCTGGCTCGACCCAGTCTAAATATGTGTCAAAGAGAATAATGAGAAAATATCAAAGCCTGATAGGTCTTCAGTTGATGAATGAGATGATGAAGGTTGGACTCTGGTGACCAAGCACAAATACAAGAAGATGAGTCTGCAAAAGAAGACGTCCAAGCAGCCAACCAGAAGGAGAATGGTAAAGAAACCAAGGAAATAGAAGTTGGTTGAACTTCCAAAGAAGATGAGGTTGATGGAGCTTCACCACTAAAAACCACAATGTCTAGTAACTTTGGAAGAATTCTTACCAAGTCGGTTTCTTGCAAAGACTGCTCAAGTCAACCTTAAGGCGTCTTATTTTAATACTTCTAAAGAGGGGGAAAAGGGTAAAAACCCACCCGTGGAGGTTCCTCCATCTTCTGAAAAGCCTACGGAGGCATTTATCCAAGAAGCACATGTATGTGATACAAAAATCATATTTATAAATAGTGACCTTCTGCTTGGAGGAACCCTACACAATTGTCCCTTGTACATAAAAGGTCAAGTTCTAGGAAAAAGGATAAATAGAATCTTGAATGATGAGGGAGATGGAGTTAACATCCTGCCTATACGTACAATAAAGAAACTAGACATCGCTACTGACGAACTGGCCAAAAGCTATATAATGATCCAAGACTTCAACCAAGGGGGCCAAAAGGCCATGGGAGCTGTCAAGTTAGGGATTTGTATGGATGATTTTCAATCAAATGCATTGATGCATGTGATTGATGCCAAAACTTCATATAACATATTACTTGGTAGGCCTTGGGTACATGAGAACAAAATTATCTCATCCTCTTACTATTAATGCTTGAAGTACCTTAAAGGTAGAGTGGAAAAAAAGATAGTTGTCGATAACAGACCATTCACTGAAGCAGAGTCACACTTTGCCGATGCAAAATTCTAATTAAGGAATTATGTTTTGAATGAGAAAAGAGCTGAAGATGTTTCCAAGACCAAGTGTGATGATCTTGGATCTAAGAAGGTCGCAGTGACTGTCGAAAAAGTCACCACCAAGAAGTCCCTCTTCATTTCGAATAAAGAAAGTGTTGCTCTTACGAAAAAGAAGGTAACTCCCGTTCTTCGATATGTAGCAAAGATAAAAAAGAAGGTCACCCATATGATGCCCAAGATAATGTGCTAAAAGGGCTAACTTTACCTATTAGGAGGATTGACGCAATAAATCCATCCTCAAGACTACTTGGAGAGTCTGTGGCTCAAAATTCGCCACAAGATAGACATTCTTTATGAAATGTACGAAGGATGGCTTTGACTCAAATGCATACAAGCTATTTGTAAAGGTTGTATATAATCCTAATGATCCATCAAGATTAGGAAAACTTCCATTGGAGGGTACAATCAGGCAGGCACGTGAAGGTCTAGGATAAACGCAGCCACCTTCAATTCACATCTCCATAAGAAGGGCCGTCAGTAATTACATCACCATTGAAGAAGAATTTATTGCTGCTAATAAAAAACCCTCTGTATTTGATCGACTTGGAGAATCAACTACTCAAACTTCTATGTTCGAAAGGTTGTGTCCTCTAAATAAAAATAAAAATAACAAGCGTTGAAGAAGTCATCAAAGTAAAACAATGTACTCTTCGCCTAAGATCCAAATGGATTTCCAAAGTTTGGTTCCTTTTAGAATTAGGCGACAGACAAAATTGGTAGTTGCATACAATGACGTGCTAAAATAAAAGGCTTATACTGTGGTTTATACCAAGCTACGCAAGGAATATGAAGAGAGTGTTGGCTCCTCATATCATATTATGACCCAGAATGATAAAGATGTCTCATCTCAAATGAAGGTTGATAAAGAGATAGAAGATGGTTTCTGATGTTATCATATATCCATCAATGACGATGATTCTCAAGAGGAGGAAGATGCTGGAGATGCTCCATCGCAACTTGAATAAGGAGTAAAGGCCACAATAGTTCCTTTGAGGAAAGTTAATCTTGGAATCGATGAAGACCCAAGACCAACTTACCTGAGTGCATTTCTAGAAGTAGAGGAGGAAGTCGCTTATATAGACATACTCAAAAAATATATGGATGTCTTTGCTTAGAGATATAAGAAAATGCCTGGCTTAGATCCAAAAGTAGCAGTCCATCAGTTGGCGGTCAATAATGGTGCTCGTCCTGTTAAGCAAGCCCAAATGTGCTTTAGGCCAGAGTTGGTTCCATTAATTAAAAATGAAGTTCACAAACTCATTGAAGCTGGATTTATTTGCGAAGTCAAATATCCCACATGGATTTCAAGTATTGTTCCAGTACGGTAGAAAAATGGCTAAATTCGAGTTTGTGTCGACTTTTGGGATCTCAAAAATGCCTTTCCTAAAGATAACTTCCCAATCCCTATACTAGAGTTGATGATTGATGCCACCACTGGTTATGAGGCAATGTCCTTTATGGATGGTTCATTCGGATACAATCAAATCCGCATGGCACCAAAGGATGAAGAATCATTGTATTTCGTATGCCCAAAGGTATTTATTACTATAAGGTAATGCCTTTTGGTTTTAAGAACATTGGCGCCACTTCTCAAAGAGTTATGCAAAGCATCTTTGATGGCCCAATCCATAAAAATGTTGAATGCTATGTGGATGATCTAGGGGTAAAGTCAATAAAGAGACACGACCACTTAAAAGACCTAAGAATAGTGTTTGAGTTACTTTGAAGACATCAACTTAGGATGAATCCATTGAAGTGTGCCTTTGGAGTTACTTTCAAAAAGTTTCTTGGCTTTATTGTGTAACACCAAGGAAATGAAATTGATCAAGCCAAGGTCGCTGCAATTTTGAAGATGCCCTAGCCTCAAAATATTCATGAATTAAAAAGCCTTTAAGAAAGTCTAGCATATTTAAGGAGGTTCATCTCAAACCTGGCTAGAAAATATCAACTATTTAGTCATCTCATAAAGAAGGAAACTCCCTTTAAATGGGACCAAGCTTGCAGTAATGCATTTGAGAGTATTAAATCATACTTAATGACGCCACCAGTTATTGTGGCACACATACCTAGGAAGCCGTTAATACTCTACATTGCGGTATAAGAGAGATCAGTTGGAGTACTACTGGCTCAAGAAAATAGTAAAGGCAAAGAGAACTTTACTCTCTGATCAAAATGATGACACCAAATGAGCTAAAGTATTCTCCAATCAAAAAGTTGTGTTTGATATTGGCCTTCTCAATTCAAAAGATGAAATACTACTTTCAAGCTCATGTTGTTCGTCTTGTGTCTAGGGAAAATCCCATCAAGTTTGTAATGTCAAAACTAGTCCTTAGTGATCGACTTTCAAGATGGTACCTTCAATTTCAACAGTTTGAGATTGTGTATGTTCCCCAAAAGGCCGAAAATGGAAAAGCATTGGCTGACTTATTAGCAGATCACCTGATACTTGATGATAGGGAATTGAACGATGAAATTTTTGATGAACATGCAATAGTTATTGAACCTATACCCCCATGGATGATGTACTTTAATGGTTCCATACATTGAGATAGAGTTGGTGCCCGGGTGGTGTTTTTCACTCCACAAGAAGAGGTCATCTTTTACTAGTTTACCCTAACAAACTGTTGCTCTAATAATGTTGCTGAATATCAAGTGCTAATACTTAGACTTGAGATGGCAGTTGACATGAAACAACTACAATTACAAGTCTTTGGTGATTCCCAATTAGTGATCAAGCAGGTTTTGTGAAGCTATAAAGTCAGAAAGCCTGAGTTACGACCATATCATGATTATGCATAGAAGTGATGGGGTTGCTTGGATAGGTAACCCTCCAACATATGCCAAGGAGAGAAAATAAGTAAGCTAATGCCCTAGTGTCTTTAGCCTCAACCCTAACTCTTCCAAATCAGACGCTAGTTACTATCCGCCAAGAATGGGTAGTACCGCCGTCGAATGGGGATGAGGATGTAGAAAATAAAGTTGAATACCTCGTTGCCATGTCTGAAGCTACAAAGAAAGATAGGCGACAACCTATCATTCACTATTTGTGTTATGGGATACTTCGAGAAGATCTAAGAAGAAAGACTGACATCCATCATCATGCACCTTGCTTCTTTTACTATAAGGACACACTTTATAGCATATCATTTGAAGGAGTACTCTTATGGTATTTGGTAGAGAAAGAAACAATTCAAGATTTGCAAGAAGCACACTCGGGAGTTTGTGTATTGCATCAGTCTAGACCAAAGCTCCATTTTCATATTAAAAGGATGGGATATTATTGGACAACGATGGTGAAAGATTGCTTGGGCTATGCTAGAAGATGCAAAGCTTGTCAATTCTATGTGAATTTCATTCATCAACCACCTGAAGTACTATACCCAACTATAGCATCTTGTCCATTCAATGCTTGGGGAATGGATGTTGTTGGTCCACTACCAAAATCTTTTGGTGGACACTTATACATTTTGGCTGCAATAGATTACTTCTCAAAATGAGCTAAAGCTGTTGCTCTCAAAGAAGTAAAGAAGGAGAATGTTGTGAATTTCATTCGAGTGAATATTATCTACCACTTTAGAATCCCTCAATATATAATAATCGACAATGGCAAGCCGTTAGATAACAAGTTGATTAATAAGATTTGTTATCTCTTTGGCTTCAAGAAGCATAAGTCTTCTATGTACCATGCTGCCACCAATGGTCTAGCCGAAGCATTTAATAAAACTTTATGCAACCTATTGAAGAAAGTCATCTCCAAATCCAAGCGAGACTGGAATGAACGAATGGAAGAAGCTTTATGGTCATATAGAATTACTTACCGCACACCAACGCAAGCAACCCTATATTCACTTGCTTTTAGAGTTAAAGTAGTCCTGCCACTTGAGCATCAAATACCTTTTTTGAGACTGGCTATTCAAGAAGGGATCACATATGGAGAAAATGCTAAGTTACATCTTGTGGAGTTAGAAGCTCTTAATGAGAAGAGGTTGGAGGCTCAACAAAATCTTGAATGTTATCAAGCCCGACTATCTTGTTCTTTCAATAAAAAGGTTCACTTGAGGTGTTTCCAAGTTGGAGATCAAGTCCTTGCAGTAAAAAGGCCCATTATTACTTCTTGTAAGTTTGGGGGTAAATTTATCCCAAAGTGGGATGGACCATATGTCGTACAAGAGGCATATTCAAATGGTGCTTACAAGCTTGTCGATGCAGACGGTGTAAAAATTAGTCCTATCAAAATCAAGTTCTTGAAGAAGTACTATCCTTGAAGGAAGATGACACTCCTTAAGGCATGAGTATAAACTGCATGGATACTCCTTAAGGCACGAGTATAAACTGCATGTCCACTTCTGGCTCACAAGAGTATAAACTATGCACGGCTTTAAATGTCCGCTAGGTTAAAAATCTCAAAATAAATGGCCTAGGTAAAAGTTAGGATGAAAAAAAAACACTCACCTCAAACTACGTTGTGACTTGATCCTCTTTACTGAGGTACATAGGTGCTTGGAATCTCATTCTGATTTCAGTTACATACGTGTCAAAAAAATATGTTCCTACAGTATTCGTCATAGGACGCCAAGTATGAAACTATTCTAATTAAATTTTGGACTTACTCCATATATTTGTGGCTCAATAAGGGAAACCTGTCGAAAAGAAAAAGAGTTCTTTCAATGGGATTTGAAATGCTAAAGTTCTCCAAGCCTACAACTAAAAGGATTGCAAAATTTTCATGCCTTAAGGTGGAAAAGAGTTGTCCCTTTACACCTTAAGCTGGTCTCTAACAAGTTTATTCGTAAAAGGATATCAAAATTTCCATGCCTTAAGCTGGATAAGATTTGTCCCTTTGCACCTTAAGCTAGCTTCTCATGGGTTTATCCTTAAAAGGATATCGAAATTTTCATGCCTTAAAATGACAATATTTGTCCCTTTTTACCTTAAGGTGGACTCTAACGGGTTTACTTTAAAAAAATATCGAAATTTCCTTACCTTGAGGTGGATAAGATTTGTCCCTTTGCACCTTAAGCAGGCCTCTAACGGGTTTATCCTTAAAAAGATATCAAAATTTCCATGCCTTAAGGTGGACAAGATTTGACCCTTTCCACCTTAATCTGGACTCTTACGTATTTATCCTTAACAGTTTCCATGCCTTAAGGTGGACAAGATTTGTCTCTTTGCACCTTAAGCTGGCCTCTAACGGGTTTATCCTTAAAAGGATATCAAAATTTCCATGCCTTAAGGTGGACAAGATTTGTCCCTTTGCACCTTAAGTTGGCCTCTTACGTGTTTATCCTTAAAAGTTTTCATGTCTTAAGGTGGACAAGATTTTTCCCTTTACAACTTAAGATGACCTCTAACGGGTTTATCCTTTAAATGATATCGAAATTTTCATGCCTTAAGGTGGACAAGATTTGTCCCTTTTCACCTTAATGTAGCATTAGATGGATTTGTTACGTAAAGGGACCGTCTTGAAGTCAAAATTGGTTGGCCTTGGAGTGTACAGAGGCGAAGTTAAACTCTCGTACCCTAAGCCGATTGTTTCATATACACCATCTTAAAGTTAAATTGGTCGATCTTAGAGTGTACAGAGGCAAAGTTAAACTCTCACACCTTAAGCCGATTGTTGCATTGTCACCATCTTGAAGTTAAATTGGTTGGTCTTAGAGTGTACAGAGGCAAAGTTAAACTCTCAAACCCTAAGTTGATTATTGTCCGACATTATTGGAGATCCAAATACATTTTCAGGAGGTTCAAATCATTCTATATCCGAGAAACACGCTATGAAAGGCTCTCGAATCACAAAAAATTTTAGGAGAGAAGAATCAAAAGAACAACAGAATTGTACTCACAAGATTTATTTAAATAAAATTATTATTTTTTAATCTATTTTTGCTGTAGTTAATTTTCAGCACTAAGAAAATTTATTGCGAGCAAATTTTGGCACACCCAGTGGGACCAGTTCTGTTCTTCATCTCTTCCTCCTACAAATCAAATTCAACTATTGCATTGGACTTCGAAAAGACTAATGGTGTCTTATGCAAGAACTTTGCTATTACCTCATCTGATGAGCTCAACTATGTTGGCCCATTCACTCGACACAAGTTTAAGATCTGTAGTTGGGATGGATTTGAATATTTCATCTCTTTGGAGAAGGCAAAAAAGAGTAAATATCATATGATAGCGGGAACTGCAATTCCTGGGGGAAACTTGATGTCCTTGCTATGTGATGAACTCTTTCAAACTAGCATCAATTTTAGTAAATCTGAAGATTTGATGAATTCTCCAGTCTCAACAAAGGCCAATGCCTTGATGACTAACGCAAATGATATAGATGAGAAGTTCGTAAAGATGGAACAAATCATTGAAGTTTTAAAGAAATCAGTTAAGGATAAATATCTTCAAATCACCTAACTTACGAGCAAGTTAGAGCAAGAAAAAGTTGATGGTAAATCTTTTATCAAGCCAATTGACATTCAATGCACTAATTGATCCACTTCAATAACCTCTCTAACAGTTTGGCAACTGCAAGATATGATTGCAAACACCATCAAGGCACAGTATGGCGGTCCATCACAAAGTTTCATAGGATACTCAAAGCCATATTTAAGCAAACTGAGGGCTTACCTATGCCATTTGGATATCAACCACCAAAGCTTAAACAATTTGATGGGAAGGGAAATCCAAGGCAACATATCACATATTTTTAGAGACTTGTAGCGGTGCTGTTACACATGGTAATTTTCTTATCAATCAGTTTGTTTGCTCTTTGAAAGTCAACACCTTTGATTGGTACATAGACTTGGAGTCTGAATCAATTGATTGTTGGGAGTAGCTAGAAAGTCAGTTCCTAAATTATTTTTAAATCACCCATCGTACGATCAACATGATGGAGTTGACAAATACAAGATAAAGTAAAGATGAGCCTGTAGTGGACTACTTCAATCGTTGGTGATCATTAAGCTTTTATTATAAGAATCAACTTTCTGAAACTTCTGCAGTTAAATTTTGCATTTAAGGAATGTATTGGGGCCTTGTGAAGAATTAGCTATACGCTCTCATGACATGGATAATACGGGTACGACCACGAGGCTGCATGTTTGTGAGATGTATTGAACCCAAGACTTGGAGTGTGAAAGTGCAGTGCAAATGAGGACTTAAAAAGGGTCCAAAACCATCCATATAATACACTCCAAGGGCACCCACTTTAAGACTTGAGGCTAAGGGGTCATTTTGGACATTTCACACTTTGTTTGTAAACTACTATATAAGGAACCTTTTAGGTCATTTGTTAGGCAGATTTTGCTGAATATGGATGTTGTATAACACTTAGAAACATTTCCTCTCTAAGGAGAGAAGACCATAAATCTGAAACTTGTAACTAAGGAAATCAACTTGAGTGTGGAGTCACTCGTGTTGGATTCAAGCTTAGAATGTTGGGTGCTAGAGAAGGTTGAGTTCTCTTTTGTGCTCACCGAAGAGAGTAGGTGTTCCTATTATCATTGTATTAAGGGTCTAGGTGCTTAAATACGCTTAGGTTCTTGGTCCATGAGATAGTGTATGTCACTCTATCTATCCTTTCTATTTTTGCAATCTTGTAATATTTGTATCTCGTATTGTACCCATTTGTGTTGTTGTTATTCCCATTGTTAAGTTCATCTTGTTCATCACATTTTGTAGTTGTTTTGGTGTTAAAACACACTCTTGTATCTTGTATTCTTGTTGTATTTGTTGAATTCGAGAGTTGGTCTCCAATAGGTCTTCGGATCTTATGATTTGTGGACTGTTTGGAGTGTGTTTCGTGTTCCTCTTGTCTTTACCATATCATTTGGTATCAGATCATGGCTTGATCTTGTTCCTACAAGATCAATCTTGGGCTTTCTTGATATAAAATTAAAAAAAGTGTTAGAAAACTGAAAAATTTAAAAAAAAAAAGCAAATCTGTCCATTTTGTGTCCTTGGCCAAAATTGTGTTATTGTTGTGTCTTGGCTGAGATTTTTACTTGTTTTATTGTTTCTAGTGTTAGTTTTCTTTATCTCTAACACTTTTGAGTCTAAATCTAATTTTGAGCTTACATTGTTGGTGTTGTTTTTGTGAACATAGGGCTTGGCCGAATTGTTGTTGAAACATTATTGTGGTGGACTGTTTTGGCCTTGTGGTTTTCATCTTGTTGTTGTTCTAAGATTGTCCATGTGATATTGTTGTTCATTGGTGGATTAAGAACCACTTTGTTGAAATTGTAGTTGTCTTGGCCAAGTGTTGAAGATATTGTATTGTGAAAATTGGAAGTTGGCCGTGTGAAAATTGTGGTATTTTTTTGGAGATTGTTGTTGGTTGTTCTTGGTGATTGTTGATGTTGTTCTTGAAGTTCTTCACAAACTTCATAGCTTGTTAATATAAAGTGAACATTAGATCTACAAAGGTGAAGAAAAAAGGGGTGAAGCTTTGTTAGTCTTGAAAGACTCACCATCACTCATCAAATAGTCAATCACATCTCAACCACTTACCAACAATTTTTCATAAAACAAGGGTCCATGTTATAAGGAGAAGTACAAGAAAGTCAAAGTCTTGAAAACTTGAATTTGAAAAGGCTCCAAGACTTGTTTTAATTTCCCTTCTTAAAACAAATCCCATCAATTCCTAAATTGTAAATTGACCAAGACTTGAAATTGGACAACAAAAATTGTTAGAAACTGCAACCAATTATGTGTTGCCACTTCATCATTGTTACTGTTCACGCAATAATTTTGGCTCAAATTTGAGATTTTCTTAGTTTCTTTTTATTGTTTCATAGTTTTGTTTGATTGGTCCGAACTCTAATTGACAAGCTAGTAAACTCCTACTATATTGTAAATTAGTTTTGTGTCCGTTTGTTCATGTTAACGTTCTTTATGTGTTTTTCTCTTTTGTGAATTCATTGTATCTTGTTGGTTCAAGTCCGTAAACAAATTTTCTTTGAGTCAACTCAAACAAAAATCTATTCCGGGCAAGAGTAGACTCGACCCTCAATCACTCGCGAAGTACAAGATGGCTTTCAACACTTGTGAAACCAAGTGTGAGGTAAAAATCGAGAGTGAGAGTGTGGTGAGACATTTTTTGAGCTAACAAGTTTGTTTGTTTTCTGTGTTTGTTGTGTCTTTTGTTAGGTACAATGGTTGCCCATAATTTCAATGCCACATGTGATCGTATCAATGACAATATTGAAGATATAAAATGGCACATTGAAAGTATACGCCAATTGCTACCCAAACTCTACCCACAAAATCCAATTGTCCAAGCACCTTGCGTTGAGAGCTTCCCAGAGGAAGTAGCTGCCCAACTTGTGAGTAAAACTTTCCCACCACTTGAGGATATGTGTGATGTGATTAATGAATCTTAAGTGAGTGAAGGATTAAAAGATGTTGGCCAAGGAAAAAGGAGTAAACCTATGAGCCTATGTTGTTGTAAAGAAGCTAATGTTTGTTTGGCTCATAGGGTTAATCATGTGCTTGACATATCTTTGCAACTTGATAATGATTCCTTAGAGAGTGAAAGTTCTAAATCTGTTCGCGGGTTAGATCATTCACTCTTTAGGCACAATGTCTTGTTTGAAGATAGTTTATTTACTCCTAATGAACCTAGTGGTGAAAGTGATGTTGACGACATGGCTTGTCTTGGAAGCTATAGCCTATATGCTAACCCACTATGGTGTGACAACATTCCTCCTCAAGATGGAAATCTCTTTTTGGAAGATGAGAGTACTCTTAAGTGTAGGGAATGTGTAGTCTTGGAAAGGAATAGTCAATCGGGTGAAGATGACCATGATTTGCTTGATTACTTGGGAAACCCAAAATGTGATTGTTATTGTAAAAACGTTTTTGTGAATGATTCCTTTGCTGCCCATGGTGATTTATATCTATGTGGGGATTATTCTCTAGAAATAAAAGGTGGTGTATGCTTAGAAATTCCATCTACTTCTTCTTTATTTGTTCCCTATGTTGAACATACTAGTGGTAATGGACTTGAAGCTAGTGAGTACATGCATAAGGACACCATAGCTGAATTTAGCTTGTGTGACACCTTTCTCTACCCTCTTTGTGCTCATGATATTTCCACTAATGATCTAGAGGGTATGCCTAATTTTGACGACAAAACCTTAGGGGAAAGTGAGAGTGGCCGAAACCTATGTCCATGGCTACTTCTCCCATTCGATCCCGGTACCATCTTAGAGTATGGTAGGAGTTGTCTCGGCCCATGCTTATTATTTATTGATGTTCGTCATAGCCACTTCCTTTGTGACATTTGTACTAAGTTTTTTATGTTTAACACAAAGGATCTATGGATTTACTTTAAGTTTGTTCCACCTTGGCATGACATATTGATATGTGTATTTTGCTAACCCTAACCCTCATGTCATGAGGATGTGTGCTTGTTTGTGTTCTCTTGATTTTGCAAGGCATGGATTCGAGGTTGAATCCTTTTCAAGAAGGGGAGGATAATACAGGTACGACCACGAGGATGCATGTTTGTGAGATGTATTGAACCCAAGACTTGGAGTGTGAAAGTGAAGTGCAAATGAGGAATTAAAAAGGGTCCAAAACCATCCATATAATGCTCTCCAAGGTCACCCACTTGAAGACTTGAGGCTAAGGGGTCATTTTGGACATTTCACACTTTGTTTGTAAACTACTATATAAGGAACCTTTTAGGTCATTTGTTAGGAAGATTTTGCTGAATATGGATGTTGTATAACACTTAGAAACATTTCCTCTCTAAGGAGAGAAGACCACAAATCTAAAACTTGTAACTAGAGAAATCAACTTGAGTGTGGAGTCACTCGTGTTGGATTCAAGCCTAGAACGTTGGGTGCTAGAGAAGGTTGGGGTCTCTCTTGTGCTCACCGAAGAGAGTAGGTGTTCCTATTATCATTGTATTAAGGGTCTAGGTGCTTAAATACACTTAGGTTCTTGGTCCATGAGATAGTGTATGTCACTCTATCTATCCTTTCTATTTTTGCAATCTTGTAATGTTTGTATCTCGTATTGTACCCGTTTGTGTTGTTGTTATTCCCATTGTTAAGTTCATCTTGTTCATCATATTTTGTATCTGTTTTGGTGTTAAAATACACTCTTGTATCTTGTATTCTTGTTTTATTTGTTGAATTCCAGAGTTGGTCTCCAATAGGTCTTCGGATCTTGTGATTTGTAGACTGTTTGGAGTGTGTTTCGTGTTCCTCTTGTCTTTCTCGTATCACAAACTCACGTCACGTGTCAAGTGTCAAGTGACATGACATCTAGTCAAATTAAATACCAACAAGATGAGGCCACTCGTTCAAAGAGTGTGACAAGCCAAGTCAAGTTCAACAACTAATGAAACATCACCAAGTGTCTGAAATGTCATATTTGTGGCCAATCACAAGAAACTTTATCACACAACGTTGTGATAAGCTTAAGAACTGATTAGACCAATCAGAATAAGGTAGAAGAAGTTATTTACACTTAGAACGAATTGTTGTCCGACATTCGAATTGTTGTCCGACATTGCTAGAGATCCAAACACATTTCTATGAGGTTCAAATCATTCTATATTCGAGAACACGCTACGGAAGGTCCTCGAATTACGAAAAAAGCTTAGGAGAGAAGAATCAAGAGAACAACAAAACTGTACTCACAAGATTCATTTATATAAAATTATTATTTTTGTTTTATCTATTTTTGCTTGCAGTTAATTTCAGCACTACGATAATTTGTTGTGAACAAACCCCAAATTAATTATTCCAGAGATAACTTGTTCCCCAACGAAACGAGGTCCTTATTTAAATTCGAGTTGTATTATATAATTTTTGTTAGTTTTAAAAACAACTTCCAACTTACACGGTCGAAGTTGATAAATTTATCTTTCTGTGACTGAGGTAGCAGTTGACAAATATGTTTATTTTAAATTCACAATAAAGCACATCAAGAAATATTATAGCTAGTCCTAATAATAAACAATTAATGATCTTACAAAATGCATGTGCTTTACAAAATAAGGCGATTTTAAGATATTCCCTTTATAAAATTTGATGTCAATTCTTTTGGAAAGAAAATTAAATGAAGCTCCTTGCAGAAACTTCCAATTTCCAAATCAACGTCCCCTTGGTAGAAAAGAGAGCAAATACTCGAGCAAGTTTGGATAAAGACCTAACTTATTTTATAATTTTAAATATTTTTCTCTAAATCTCAAAATATGTTTATTTTGCACTTATTAAAATACACTTAGGACAACATCAAGTTTCTTTTAGTGGGCTTATACACTACTAAAAAAAATAGAAAAACCGCCCACATGTGGTCTGTTTTCCTATTTTTATGACCACAAAAGCGACTAAAAGGCGTGGTTGGAAAAAGAGAGGTAGCTTTTTAAATACCGACCACATGTGGTTGGTTTTTTTTAAATATATATATTTAAAATGTAATATTTTTTTTAAAAAAATAATATCACAACCACCAGTGGTCGCTTTCATAAATTTAATAAAAATAAATTTTCAAAAAAAAAGTGACCATAAGTGGTCGCTTTTGTAAATTAATTAATTAATTAATTAATATACAAAAGCAACCACAAGTGGTAGCTTTTTTGGAAAAAATTTAAAAACTGACCACTTGTGGTCGCTTTCTTTGTAAAATTTTCCGAAATAGCGACCACATGTGGTCTTTTTTTTTAATTTTTCCAGAAAAGCGACCACATGTGGTTGGTTTTTTGAAAAATTTTCAGAAAAGCGACCACATGTGGTCAGTTTTTCTAGTAATTTTGTAAAAGAAATAACAACATATATCTATGCTACGATCCATCAAACCTGTTATATAATAAAGCCCACCAATCAACATTTAATATACAATCAACCACCCAGAATACAAACATTAAAAATAAAATTATTTACAAAATTTATCAAGGTTCCAAATTCAACTACAAAACCTACAAAAGGCTAAAAACTACAACTCATCATCCGCATCCTCATTCTCAGCCTCACCTATTCTATTATCATTATTTCGTTGATATATCCAGCTATAATCAGGTTCCATCTACACAATCAATCACATTCAAGTAATTAGTTCAAGTCACAAAAGTTCACATTTCAAGTACCTATACTTAAACATTTTCAAGTCACTAATTCACTTCACAAGTTACCAAACTAAACTAAATTTAAAATGAAAAGTTCACATTTCAAGTACCTACACTTAAACATTTTCAAGTCACTATTTCACTTCTCAAGTGACCACACTTTACTAAATTGAAAATAAAAATTCACATTTCAAGTACCTACACTTAAATATTTTCAAGTCACTAAGTCATTTCTCAAGTGACCAAACTTTATTAAAATCAAAACACAAGTTCACATTTCAAGTACCAAAATTCAAAACGAAAGTCACTATTTCATAATTCAAGTAACTACACTTAACATTTCAAGTTACTAATTCACTTCACAAGTTACAACCTTTACTAAATTCAAAACAAAAATTCACATTTCAAGTTCCTATGCCAAAATATTTTCAAGTTACTGAGTCACTTCACAAGTTACCAAACTAAATTAAATTCAAAATGAAAAGTTCACATTTTAAGTACCCACACTTAAACATTTTCAAGTCACAAATTCACTTCACAAGTTACCAAACTAAACTAAATTCAAAATGAAAAGTTCTTATTTCGAGTATCTTTACTTAAACATTTTCAAGTCACTAATTCACCTCTCAAGTTACCAAACTAAACTAAATTCAAAACTAAAAGTCACATTTCAAGTACCTACATTTCAACATTTTCAAGTCACTAAGTCACTTCACAAGTTACCAAACTAAATAAAATTCAAAAAGAAAAGTTCACATTTCAAGTACCTACACTTAAACATTTTCAAGTCACTAATTCACTTCAGAAGTTACCAAACTAAACTAAATTCAATACAAAAAGTTCACATTTCAAATACCTATACTTAAACATTCTCAAGTCCTAATTCACCTCTTAAGTTACCAAACTAAACTGAATTCAAAACTAAAATTCACATTTCAAGTACCTACACTTCAATATTTTAAAGTCACTAATTCACTTCACAAGTTACCAACCTTTACTAAATTCAAAACAAAAGTTCACATTTCAAATACCTACACCTAAAAATTTTCAAGTCACTAAGTCACTTCGCAAGTTACCAAACTAAACGAAATTCAAAATGAAAAGTTCACATTTCAAGTACCTATAATTAAACATTTTCAAGTTACTAAATCACTTCTCAAGTGACCACACTTTACTAAATTCAAAACAAAAATTCACATTTCAAGTACCTATACTGAAACATTTTCTAGTCACTAATTCACCTCTCAAGTTACCAAACTAAACTAAATTCAAACTAAAATTCACATTTCAAGTACCTACACTCCAACATTTTCAAGTCATTAATTCACTTCACAAGTTTACCAACCTTTACTAGATTCAAAACAAAAGTTCACATTTCATATACCTACACCTAAACATTTTCAAGTCACTAAGTCACTTCACCAGTTACCAAACTAAACTAAATTCAAAATGAAAAGTTCACATTTCAAGTACCTATACCTAAAATTTGCAAGTCACTAAGTCACTTCACAAGTTACCAAAATAAACTAAATTCAAAATGAAAAGTTCACATTTCAAGTACCTACACTTAAACATTTTCAAGTCACTTATTCACTTCCCAAGTGACCACACTTAACTAAATTCAAAACACAAGTTTACATTTGAAGTACCTACACTTAAACATTTTCAAGTCACTTATTCACTTCTCAAGTGACCACACTTAACTAAATTCAAAACACAAGTTCACCTTTCAAGTACCTACACTTAAACATTTTCAAATCTCTAACTCACTTCTCAAGTGACCACACTTAACTAAAATCAAAACATGATTTCACATTTCAAGTACCTACACTTAAAAATTTTCAAGTCACTTATTCACTTCCCAAGTGACCACACTTAACTAAATTCAAAACACAAGTTCACCTTTCAAGTACCTACACTTAAAAATTTTCAAGTCACTAACTCACTTCTCAAGTGACCACACTTAACTAAAATCAAAACACGAGTTCACATTTCAAGTACCTACACTTAAACATTTTCAAGTTTCTAACTCACTTCTCAAGTGACCACACTTAACTAAAATCAAAACACGATTTCACATTTCAAGTACCTACACTTAAAAATTTTCAAGTCACTTATTCACTTCCCAAGTGACCACACTTAACTAAATTCAAAACACAAGTTCACCTTTCAAGTACCTACACTTAAATATTTTTAAGTGACTTATTCACTTCTCAACTGACCACACTTAACTAAAATGAAAACACGAGTTCACCTTTCAAGTACCTACACTTAAATATTTTCAAGTCACTTATTCACTTCTCAAGTGGCCACACTTAACTAAATTCAAAACATATGTTCACCTTTCAAGTATCTACACTTAAACATTTTCAAGTCACTAACTCACTTCTCAAGTGACCATACTTAACTAAATTCAAAACACAAGTCCACATTTCAAGTACCTACACTTAAACATTTTCAAGTCATTTATTCACTTCTCTAGTGACCACACTTAACTATATTCAAAACACAAGTTTAGCTTTCAAGTAACTACACTTACACATTTTTGACTCACTAATTCACTTCTCAAGTGACCCCACTTTAGTTAATTCTTAACACAAGTTCTCAAGTGACTACACTTGATCATTTTGTAGTCACTAGTACACATTTCAAAATACTACACTTGACCATTTTCAACTCTCTAATTCACATTTCAAGTGACTAAACTTATTTATTTTCAAACTTATTCATTTATTAATAACTCTTGTATTATTAATATCATATTTATTATGTATCACTCATACACTTAATTTAATACGTTTACAAGTGAAAAAAAAAGTAAAAATAAAAATAGTGAAAATAAGTATTAAATTGTTTTCTAAATCTCAAATGCAACTTGCTAAGTCATATTTATTATTTTTATAGCGCATTTACAATTTTTTGAATAAAAATGAGATGATCTTTTGGAATAAGTTGAAAACAATTCATAATCAGATGGCTCGTAACTATAGCTAACAATTGTCAAGGCCAACTAGGCCTTATACTAAATTGATTTGCACACTCCAACAATCCAACACGAAACCTCTAAATAATACTCTTGACTCACTTTTTTAGTCGGTCCACAAAAAGAATACTCATCAATCACATACATCAATCACATACCAAAATGAGTAAGCAACATCAAATTGAACAAACTTAACCCTTAAGCAAATCAGTTTTAAAAGGGATTAATCCCTAACATAAATTAACTCTAAAATTGAAAAAGCAAAAACAGTAAACACACAATGGAGAAATAGAAAGGTGAAGTAGAAGATGATGAGAAAAACAACATTTGTACTTGTCTATAGTTGTTACCTGAGGAAGTTTACAAGTAATCAGTAAAGAGATGAAAGAAGAAATCCAGATGATGGAAAAGGAATTCGCCGGCAGTAGCGACGGGGTGAGGCAGTTTGTTGGTGAGTTGCTCCCGATGACGGTTGTTGACTGGTAGAATCCTCACTGGAAATGACGGATTTCACCCGTGAGAGATGGTTTTATTCAGTTGGTGACATTGAGAGGCAGCATCTTGGTGGAGTGGTGGTAGTAGAAGCGATTGAGGAAAGAGCGACGATGAACTCGCTGATGGTGGAGCAGTGGTGGTATGGAGAAGCAGAAAGAGATTCTAGAAAGAGAGATGTGGTTGTTTTGTTGGAATGAGGGAGATTAGGGTTTGCTGTTGGTTTAAAAGGAAAGAAGGAGTTGAATTGATCTCAGTCGTTGGATCAGCTTTGTTCAACGACTGGGATTAAATAATTTCATAAATGTACCAATAATGTAAAAATAAATAATATAATAGTAAAAAAACAAATAATATAATTATTCTCGAATTAGTTATGAATAAATTACATAATTAAAATTAAAGATAATAATAATTCAAAATGAAATAGACACCTATAAATTATGAATATTTATTTTAAAATTGTCAATAATGATAATAATAATAGATAATGTATTTTATAAAATAATTGTGAGTGTGCATGTTTACGAAAAAATAATAAAATATTATATTTGAATTGATAAATCATAAAAAATGATAATAAAAAGTAATAAAATAATTTGTTTATATTTTAAAATCATTGATGTGAAATGTCGTTATTATTTGATATCAAAATAATAGGTAAAAAATATTAATGTTAAAAGATAATAATTTTTAATAAAATAGCAGCCTAAGAGGAGCATTAAGAGATAAAATAGAGACTGTAAACGGATGATAAAGGCGACAGAAGAGAGCAAAGAGAAGAGATGTGGCTGTAGTTTATTAGATTTAGATTAGGGTTTTGGTATTTGGGTATTTTTTATATGAAAAACAAGATTTAATCTCAGTCGTCAATTTCATGAGATCGGCGCCTGTGATTAAAATTGAAAAGGAAATTGAAAATTGGTTTAAAAAATGAACCAAATTGAATTCAAAAATAGGTTAAAATTGACATCAATTAGATATGAGGTTGGCTAGAATTTAAATAAAATTGAGAAGATAATTGAATTAACTTAGACTGCTATTTAAATATAATAATAAATTCATAGTAATAATAAATTAAAAAATATTATAAAAATTGTTATTCTTACAAATAAATTACGTATGTCACATAGAAAATACTATATAAAAATTACTAGTAATAAAATTGAAATATACCTCATAATACAGCGTGTTAATCTGTTGGATTATCGCTTAATTATATTAAGTTATCTAGTTCTTGATTACTGCATACGTCACTACACGAGATATACGGATATATTCATATATTCGATTGGCTATCATGCTTTCAAATACGTACTATATACATCGATCACATACACGATTTTATTACCCCATAATATACATCGGTTAGTTTATCTTATATTACTATACCTTCAACAGTATACTATATATCACCTTGATCGATCGATTGCATGATATCAGTATATTTAATATATAACTGGCTATATTTTGTTAGCTTTAATTTTGACTATGTATTACGTACATCACTACACAAGAGGTATATATACATATATATAAATATAAGCTTCGAACTACGCACTGCGTACATCACTACATAATATATATATACCTATACATACACACACATATACACACTATCGACTATCAAGTTTTAAATATGTACTATATACATCACATACGTACACAAGTATATTACCCCATAATATAATGCAACATATTTCATATACATACTTTGATGAGTTGTCGATTAATTTTATTAGCTTACATTAACATAACTTCAACATATAGTATATTATTACTTCGATCATTTCAAATCAAGGTATTCAATATGTTTGGATAAATTCTGTTAGTTTTTTACTACACCGTTCATCGATCATCTTGAATACGTCCTATATGCATCACATCCACAAGTATATTACCTCATAATACAGCACATTCATTATATTGATATGATGAATTATCGGCTATATGTATATATATATATATAAGTAAAAGATAAAGATTATGTTTAACGTAATTTATTTATTTTATTTGATATATTTCTTAGTATAATTTTTTTACAAAATCTAAGTTTAATTAATTTTTATTATTATTATATTGGTTATCGACTATGTGTGATTAGTGTAATTTTTAAAAAGAATATATTTGATTTTACTATAATAATTAAAATATATTTTTTTAATCAAAAGTGACTACAAGTGGTCTCTTTTTAAAATATATATATATATATATATATATATATATATATATATATATCAATAGAAAAGTGACCACAAGTGGTCCCTCTTATATAAATATTTTAAAAAAAAAAATCGACCAAAAAATTCTTTTTATTTTTTTAATTCCAAAAGTGAACACTTGTGCTCGCTTTTATAAAATATTTTTAATTTAATTTTGAAAACAAAACCAACCACAAAGTGGTCGCTTTTTTAAATAATTTTCTTTTTTTCTTTTTTTAATAGATAAACGACCACAAGTGGTCGCTTTATTTTAAAGAAATAATAATTAATATAAAAAAATCATAAAATGATTATTTTGGAATTTTAAAATATAAAAGCAACCACATGTGGTCGCTTTTTTAATATTTATTTAAAAAAATTAATAAAACAACCACATATGGTCGCTTTTATTGCAGCCACAAGTCGTGGTCGGTTTTTTGTGGTCAGAAAAACTGTTTTTAGTAGTGTTAGGAACTTATAATAGAAGAGAAATACATTTTTCGTTCATTGTTTTTGTTGAACTTCTCTTCAATTAATTCTTTCAAATACAACACTAGGATAGCGAAAGGGCATTAAAAAAAATTATAATTCCAATGATTTTGCTAAATATGATGGCTTATGTTCTTTTTATCCTAGGGGATATGTGACCAGAAATAGTTTTTTTTCTTAAATAATTGAACTCTACAACCCATGTACTTTGTGGCATCACCAAAAGTTGAAAGAATCGTCATGCTGTAATTTGGTAGCTTTGACCCAATTGGGGTTTCAACCTTACAGGAAACAACAAGCAAATCCATAAAATGACTTCTCCTATAGCAAGAAATGTGACACTTGGACATTAATTGCTCACAAAAGAAAAAAATATTGAAGGACTTCTAAACTCCAACTTTAAAAAGTCGACACAAGATCAAGTGCAAATTTGTTTCAACCGATGAGGGAAACAAATACAAAAATGAAGTGCAATAATACTGCAATACAAAGGGTTGGGAGAAAAGTTAATTACAAGAATTCTTTCTCAAAATGCTCCTTGACATATGAGTTTAAACTGCAAGTCAAATCAATCCTGACCTGTATGAGTCTAAACTGTGAACGGCTCTTCAAAAAAATAAAAAAATAAAAACAAAGAAAGAACAAAAAGAAAGAAAAAAAGAAGAAAAAAAAAACAAAAAAAAATAACTTATCATCCTGAACTACAACTTAATCCTCTTATCATAGAAACATGGGCAACTTAGAATATCTTTTTACCCTACGTTTAGTCATATGAGTTAAAAATAAAAAGGAATAAATGTTGTGACTCGAAGTTTTTTGTCACAAACCCTCAAGGATGAGATGTACCGCATACTCGCCCACTTAAGATGGAACACGCAAACTCAAAACTCCTTTCTTGTGTGGACACAAAGATTAGATGCACATGTTGGAATATGATTTCCCAAAATCAAAAGAATGAGTTGCGCCACATGCTTGCTCTCAAAAGAATTGAATACACTAGTTTCAAGAGTCTTTCTCCCCAAGTCGCAAGGATCATAAGATGGGGTACGTGCTTGCTTAAGATGAAATCTTATAGCTCTAAGTCTCCTTCTTGCCAAGTAGTAAGAAAGTTATGCACTAAAGGATCAACATCTATTATATGGACATTTGGTGGATCGCATTTTTTATATCGAGATCGTTTGTGTTTCCTCATAAACCTTCAACACAACAAGAAAGAAAAAAATATAACTACAGCCACATGTACTAAGCTTATTCGATCAAATTCCAATAGTTTGAAACTTTATTTCAGAGGTAAGAATTTATATCTATGGCACATATTATCCAAAGCACAAGTGCAGACAATAACTTGAGCATGGATAGCAAAAAAATTCCAAAATCAAAGGACTTTGGCTATGCCATGAACATGCTATAATCGGTACAATATTGGCCCATCATAAACTCTATAGAAATATTTTGTTTATTCTTTAGTCAAGTTGAAAAAAGGATTCTTAATGCAATTCTTTGCCAAATTCCTAGAAGAGGTTGACACCATGCCAAAAATAAATCAAAGTACTGTGAAGAGAGTTGTTCCATGAACCTGCACATCGAGATCTTTAGAAAGATGGGTGCTTCAAACAGACTCCTGCCAACATCATAAAGAAGAAATGAGTGGTTTACAAGAAAGTATTATGGACATCTAATATATCTTCTATGTAATTTATACTCTTTCGAAAGCCTGCAAAAGAAAAAGTTGGGAGCCTACTCTTAAGCTTGACTAACGAATAGTGGTGCCAACTATTAGAGGTTGTTAGTTACGCCATGGTGCTTTAGTTTGACTTGATAAAAAATAAGGGTGTCAGGATAAGTGACTTTTGATTTGACAGTCAATATTGGTTTCAGCGCGGCGTGGCTGAGATAGTTCCAGCAACATAAAGCTTTTGAAAAGATTTTAGGTAGCATACCTCATAGACCATTGGTGCCCATTCTTGACTCTAAAACTTTACAAGAAAATAAATGTTAAGGAAAGTTAGGAAGCAAAAAATAAAAGAGTAAAAGAAATAAAAGTATGAAGCTTGAATGCATATTTGGAGTCCTTTAAGATACCGTCTTTAAAACAAAAGGATTCTTCTTTATCTCCCAAGCAATAAAGTATTCTCAACAAGGAAAAAACTTGTAGTATTTTGAATATTGCTCGAGTCCGGCCTTCAATATATAGCAGAAATAATATGGCCCATAACTTAAAGTAGAAGATGAAATTCATAAAGTATCCAAATCTGATGAGAAATTGAGTATCATAAGATTTAGGCTGCAACTTAAAAAAGTTACTTGAGAAAATACAAAATTTATCTGATGGTGGTGTTTAGGTATGATGTAGCTATGTGAGTATACTTTTCAAATCAAAAAATCTCTCTTGATTTTGATACTTCTACATCGAGATACGGAGTTTGTCCAAACGTTGCACAATGTTGACGAAACTAGCAAACCAAGATTAGAAGATCAGCTTTGAAGCAATAACCAGAATGATTTAGGTGCAATCTTATTGTGATTTCTATGTGAGAAGTAGCTCTACAAATCTACTTTCCTATGAAAAAACTTCTCTTGATTCTGATACTCCTACATTGAGATGCAAAATTTATCGTGACGTTGTGCAAAACTGGTAAAACTGGCGAACGAAGATTAGAAGAACGGATTTGGAGCAATATATGAGACGATTCGGGACCAATCTGATTATGATTCCTGCATGAGATGTAGCTCTTCCAACACGGAAAATGACTCCTGATTTTGATGTTCCTAAGTCAAGATTTAAGAATTTTCTTAAGGATGCACAAAACAAATAAAAAGTATTGAAATAGAACTGAAAGTCTAATTTTAGAAGGATACCTGGGTAGATCTGGAGAGAATATGAGTGTGATTTTTGGGTAGAACGTAGCCTCATGAGTTTACTTTCCAACACCATAAGTCGTTCATGATTTAGATCCTCCCACAATGCGATATAAGTTTTTTTCCACAGACTCTCCAAGTTGCCTAAAAATTCAATTGTGAAAGAAAGCGAAAAAAGAGAGAAGAAAGCGAGTTGTGTTGTGGCTCAAGCTGAATTACAATGGCTTATGAGGTGGTGATATTCTTTTATAGACTCTGAAGGGCT
Organism: Capsicum annuum; assembly: GCF_002878395.1. Classification (NCBI taxonomy): domain Eukaryota; kingdom Viridiplantae; phylum Streptophyta; class Magnoliopsida; order Solanales; family Solanaceae; genus Capsicum; species Capsicum annuum. The sequence goes on from NC_061114.1 coordinate 68,937,408, forward strand.
CCAGTTTGATTTCAAAAAGGAATCTGTTGTACAAGTTATCTTCAAGAAGGACTGGGATGTCCAAATATCATAAATATGTCAAATTCCTAATTTCTTTTGAAGTGAGATAACATCATTATTCAATCCTACTAAAATTCAATATAAGGTTAATGCTCGAATCCTACGTGGTTTGGATATATTTAGTTTTAAATAGAATTTACACTCTTAATGAAAGAATTCACATTATTCTACCTTAATTATCATGACTTTGAAGAGTCGGATTTTGAGAAAATGGTCAAGTGTTGCCTAAAAAAATGGAAGCCTTTGGTGTGTATTAATTGATTGTCTTTAGTGTGTCAATGATGAAATTGAGATACAATTGAAGAGTTCATCTACATTTTATTCTTGTCAAATTCAAATATTTTATGAGGATTAAATTACGCGCGCGCGCACACACACACGCAAAAGCTCCACAAATACTTCAAATCTCGTCTCTAAAAGATTCGACAAGCTAAGCACCTGGACAAGCTTTGAAGTAGGGGGCATCTGTAGACACATAAAATTTATTAGATCAAATTCATATAAAATTTAAATTCAATCCATATTTTATTGGGTCTAAAATTATTTTGGGCAATAAAAATAATAACCCCATTTTATTCCTCATCAAAGTCCATCTCATCTTGAAGCCCAAACTCACGTCACGTATCAAGTGACATGACATCTAGTCAAATTAAAGACCAACAAGACGAGGCCACCCGTTCAAAGAGTGTGACAAGTCAAGTTCAACAACCAATGAAACATCACCAAGTGTCCTAAACGACAAATTTGTGGCCAATCACAAGCAACTTTATCACACAACATTTGTGATAAGCTTAAGAACTGATTGGACCAATCAGAATAAGGCAAAAAAGGTTGTTTACACTTGGAACGAATTATTGTCCGACATTTTTGGAGATCCAAACGCATTTCTAGGAGGTTCAAATCATTCTATATTCGAGAAACATTCTACGGAAGGTCCTCGAATCACGAAAAAAGCTTAGGAAAGATGAATCAAGAGAACAACAAAACTGTACTCACAAGATTCATTTATATAAAATTATTATTTTTGTTTTATCTATTTTTACTTGCTATTAATTTTCAGCACTACCAAAATTTATTGTGAACAAACCTCGAATTAATTAATCCAGAGATAACTTGTTTCCCAACGAAACAAGGTCCTTATTTAAATCCGAGTCGTATTATATAATTTTTGTTAGTTTTAAAAACAACTTCCAACTTACACGGTCGAAGTTTAAAAATTTATCTTCCTGTAACTGAGGTAGCAGTTGACAAATATGTTTATTTTAAATTCACAATAAAGCACATCAATAATATTATAGCTATCTTCAATATATATAATAAAGCAAAGAAGTTAGCCTAAAATTAAGCCAAGTGGTATATTGAGAACTAGCCACTTGGTATTTTAGCAACAAGAATCTATTTTGTTGGCAACAAAATTTATTTTGGTGAATAACCAATTAGTAATCAAGCAACTTAAGTAACATTACTATATAAAAAAGAACATTTATGATTTGATTACAATTGACTAAATCAAGAAAGTATCAAGAAATATCAATTAAGAGAATAACCAATTAGGAATCAAACAACTTATATTAAAAAATATAATAATCAAAGAGTTATTCCAAAATTAAAAATATTATGAAAAAGATGTAATCACTCAAATGGTAACGTTGGACTATAAAATGGAAGAAATTTATTCAATATATTTCAAGAAATTTTATTTAAAAAATATTTATTCATATTTATCGGAAGAATTTTCATTCGATATATTTTAAGTAATCTATATTTAAAATAATATGCATTCATATTTAATGAAAGGATTTTCATAATTAAGAATAGATATCAATGAGTAATTAAACTATTTTTCTATATTAGGAAATGAATAAAAGATAGTCTTGAATTTAAAAGGAGGGTAGATTGAAAATAAGTAAATATTGAATTTTTTTAAAAATGAATATTACTACATTGAAAAGATTGCATAATGTTTATCGAAAATAACTACTAAAATTATATAGTCCTAATTAATATTCGAAGTCAAATAAAATTTTGTCTTACAAAGTTATTCTTTAATTGACCTACTATATAACCTGATATTTATCTGTAAGAATAATTTTGGATTTTAAAATAATCAAATTTGAAAAAGATACTTCATTTTGGTGAACAAAAATTAATTTAAAAAGATTAAATTATCTTATATAAAAATTTAAATATGCAGATCAATAAAATAAATTAGGAATAAATATTTCTTAATAACAAAAATATCAATAAAAAATTATAGTAATTTTATATGATGAAATGTAGGTGTAAGTTACTAATAAATTAGAATATATGCAATTGAAGTATTATCATAAAATGAATATTTATATGACAAAAAGTATTTATGATTTCATTCAATGTAAGTCAATTAAGGAAGCATGACAAAATTGATTGAGAAATATAAATAAAAAATAAATAATCAATTAACAATTAAATACATATATAGGGAAAAGAATATTGTACCAACTGCAATTAATCTAGAAGTTCTAATGTCATAACAATTTACCTATATATAAGAAGGCTACACTCAGTAAAAGCTAACTAATTTCTGTCATAACATGTTGAAGAAGGTGAATTGTGCAAGTGATTTCCGCCACAACTCATCTTGTCGTGATAATCGCTACATTCTCAATTTACTGTGAATATTGTTTTAGAATAGATTTTTCTTGATTTATCAAGTCAACTAAATATACAGGTTACGTTGCATATTCATTTTATTTTCTACATGTTTGGTGAAAATTTTATGAGCTAGTATTCATGTACTTTATGCTTTATAAAAAAATATAATTTGTACTCTTTGAAAATTTAAGTTAGTGATCTTTTAATATGTCATACATTTTTAAAGACTTATAAAAATTTATCTTGGCCAAAATGTGCAATGAGAATTGTAGCAATAACATAAAAATTTACAAGTTATACATTAAATATGAAGAAACTAATATTGATATTAGATAGTTGATTTTCTTGCATTGCAAATATTGTTGCTTTAGATTTTAGTGAGATAATAATATGATTTCAAAAATTAATAAACTATGATACTAAATTACTAATCCATTATATTTCTATATATTAGGATTAACACTTGATTTGTCTATACTATATTTCTATATGTTATGATTAACAATTAATTTATAAATTAAATTGTATGATTTTAATAGTATATTAAAAGTTAGGATACTACCCACGAAAATACCTGAAGTTTGACCGGATTACCAGTTGAGCATACTGAACTTTGCGGGGGTCCTATTACCCCCCCCCCCCCCCAGAATTTTTTTCGTATTTTAATGGCATATATCTGCCACTTGGCACACTGCGTGTGATTCACGCACATTGAGCACGTGAATAGTGTTAAAAACATTTTAAAACTCTTTTGTTTGCCAAACATCCCCTTAATTTTATAATTATTTAAAGTTTTATATTTTTATTTATTTTTTCATTCTTCTTTCTTCTTAATGGAACTCGAAAAATCATGAAAAAAAATTCATGTATGGAACTCGGAATCTTTCCGAATTAATAGAAAGATTAATGGTTATAATTAATGGAAAGATGTTTCCGAATCTTTCGAGTTTCATTTATAATTTGAACTCGGAATTATAAATGGATTCGAACTCGGAATTATAATTCGGAAAGATTAATGGTTATAATTAATGTTAAGATTCCAAATTAAATTTCATGTATGGTACTCGAAAAATTCCTTAATGGTTATAATTTAATGGAACTCGCTATGTGAAACTCAATGAATGATTCGAAAGATTCAAACTCGAAAACTCGCTAATTTAATTTCGAGTTCCATTAATGAAAATTGAATCTTCCGAGTTTCATTAACGGAAGATTGAATAACTTCATGGAAATTGAATCTTTCAAGTTTCATTAAAAGAAGATTGAATAGCTTCATACATGAAATTAATTTTTTGAATCTTCCGAGTTTCATTAATGATTTTTTCGAATCTTCCGAGTTCCATTAATGGAAATTGAATCATGAAATTAAAATTTTCAAATCTTTCGAGTTCCATTAATGAATTTTCCAAATCTTTCGAGTTCCATTAATAGAAATTGAATCGTCCATTGAGTTTTCAATTAGCGAGTTTCATTGAATCTTCCATTGATGAAACTCGCTAATTGAATCTTCTCGCTAATTGAATCTTCTGAGTTTCAATGGGAAATTAAAGAAAGATTCCATTCAATTATTTGAAAAAACTTTCTTCATAAATTCAATGGAATCATTTGGAATATTTAATATGGTTGTAATTGTGAAAAAATGTTGAAAAGTTATAAAATAGAGAAGAAACGACACGTGTACTACACTTTTCACGAAAAAAACTGGGTATACGTTTTGAGGGGGGGATTAATTCCACTTTAAAAAAGTCTGAGGGGGAATTAATTCCAATTAAGAAAGTATAGGGGGTAATAGGACCCCTGCAAAGTTCAATATGCTCCACTGAAAATTTGGTTAAACTTTAGGTATTTTCGTGGGTATTATCCCTTAAAAGTTTTGTGATATTGTATTAGGAATGATAGTTAAGTGACCTTAGTAAAAAAATGATAGTTGTATGACTATCTATGAAATTTACCCGACACTAGGATTACTATCTCAAAAGCTATATATCGAAGATCAAAATTTGGGTGAATATCTCGTGACTGATGTTCAATGGGCAATTCTCAAAATCAATAAATCAAATACTCATGAATATTGATTTTTTCAAATTCATTATATTTAAATTCTTACTGCAAATATTATTATACTTTTACGTAGCATATTGTACTAATATGAAAGTAAAGGTCATTTATCACTTGTTATTTATAAACATTATGCTACAAACTTTCTTATTTTTTTGTTTTAGTTGATATAAACAGGCAATGAGTTCAATCATGTTTATATTTATATTTGTAACTCCAATTTTAGAATATTGTAGATCTTTTGGTGCAATAATTATTTTGATCTACTTTGTACAATATAAAGGATAAAGATGAATAAGATTAATATCTTATTGTACTGATGAACATGAGGGGTTAAGTATTAGTTGAATGTTCTAATACGGGAGGAAATTCAATAGCAATAGTGATTAATATTTATAATTTCATTCAAATTGAGTAAATTGAGAAAGTATGATAGGGTTGATCGAAAATACAGTTGAAGAGTGAATATTCAAACCTATGAAGGACGTACTAAACCATTTATTCAAAAAAAAAAAATACAATAAGATTCATTAGTATTTGTTGGTCCATTATCATAAGAGAATAAGTGAACATTGTGAAATCATGCAAACATGTTAGGACTTTATATAATGTTATAAGTTATTTGTTAAAAAAATGGTAATAAAAAATATGAGAGAGGAAAAATTGACTATTATTGAGACTTTGCTCAAAATATTTGCCTTGGTGCAAAAATATTTTAAATTTATAAAAAATATAGTATGACTAAGATCGAGCAAAAGAATACAAAATTTACTTTGAAAGAAAAATCTATTAAGACAAGAAAAGAGAAGGGGAAACTCCTTTCTTCCTTTTGATAAGAGGGTGCAAATTAAAATATTTAATATAAAAGAATTTAACTTTCAAGTTAAAATTTTACAGAGACGCCTCATGTGCATAACTCTAAAACATATCTTTCATTAATTCTTTATTTTTCTAACCAAATTTAGAAGTAAGTCACTTAACTAATAATAATTATGTTAAATATGCATTTGCTTTTGTAATTATATGATTTTTTTACAAAATAAATCAATATAGATCACAATATTATGTAATATTCTCAAATAATTATATTACAATATAATGTTATTTGCACGCGGATACTAACTTTCAAAAGAAATATTTAAGTTTTATGTAATTAATGATATTATGTTCAATATTTTAATAGTTATTTTTCGTATTGCATAAATTTATTAATTTCAAATATGTGAACGATATTGACTAAATTTTTTATTATATAAAATCAATAAAATAATAATTTATATAATTGATTTCATTTAATATCGACTGCACATAGTTCCTAATAATAAACAATTAATGATCTTACAAAATGCATGTGCTTACAAAATAAGGCGGTTTTAATATATTCCCTTTATGAAATTTGATGTCAATTCTTTTGGAAAGAAAATTAAATGAAGCTCCTTGCAGAAACTTCCAATTTCCAAATCAACATCCCCTTGGTAGAAAAGAGAGCAAATACTCGAGCAAGTTTGGATAAAGACCTAACTTAATTTATAATTTTAAATATTTTTCTCTAAATTTCAAAATATGTTTATTTTGCACTTAATAAAAGGGAAAAGGACACCCTATGACCCATTTTAAAACTAATAGCCCAAGTTTGGGCCTTTTGTCATTTTGTGGTCTATCGGCCTAAGTTATTCCAATAAATAGCCATTGGGTCATTTGGAATATATTGGGCCATTTTCAGCCTTGGACCATTCGGCTATACTGACCATTTTCACCTTGGGCTATTTGGCCCTTTTTGAGAAGGGAAGGTTGTTTTAGTTTGTTTTTTTTTTTTGCCTATAAATTTTAACTAAAAAATAATCTATTTTTTTATTATTTAAAAATAATAGTTAAGTAATTATATAAAAATGGTATAATTATTATGTATAAATGATTTATATACGATATACGTAAATAAATTATATAGTTTATAAAATATATATATGTATAATATATATATAAAAATTGTATAGAATGTGTATAGAAATTTATAGTTGATGTATAAAATACATATCCGAATAATAATTACAGCTAAAGGTTGTATAGAATGTGTAAAAAAATTGTATAAAATTTTTAACTACAAAAATATGCTTTTTAATTTAAAAGAAATAATAATTAAATATAATTTGATAAAAATGTATAATTATTAAATAGAATATGTATCAATATAAGATATATGTATGGAACCTGCACCAAATGTGTTAAGGATATCAATTAAATACAATTATATAAAAAAGGTATAATTATTGTAGAGAATATGTACCTATATATGATATATGTATAGAAATTGTATAGTTATATTAAATATGCATAAAATATAGATAAGAAAATATATATGTACAAAATATAGATTAAAAAAAATGTATAGAATGTGTATAGAAACTGTGTAGTTGTTGTATAAAATACGTATATGAATAATAATTGTAGCCAAAGATCGTATAGAATGTGTATAAAAATTGAATAATTTATAGTTGTTGTTTAAAATACATATTCGAATAATAATTGCAGATAAAGTTTGTATAGAAGGTGTATAAAAACTATATAAAATATGTATAGAAACTATATATATATATATATATAGGTGTATGGAAACTGTATCATTGTTTTATAAAATCTGTATATATATAAAATGTGTATAGAATTTGTATAATTATTTTATAAAATATGTATAAAATTATATAATTATTGTATAAAATGTGTATAGAAACTATATATAAAAGACGTATAGAAAGTGTATCATTGTTGTATAAAGTCTGTATATGTATAAAATATGTATAGAAATTGTATAATTCTTGTATAAGATATGTATCTAAATAAGTATCAATATGATATAGGGGTTGTATCAATATGGCTATAGAGATTGTAGCGATGTGGTATAATGATTGTATCTATATGGTATAGTATATGATATTTTACTGTCTATGATGTGTGTAGTACATGATCTACGTAGAAACTATATCATTGTTGTATAAAAATATTTATATCACTATTATATTATGTTGTATATATGTAGATATGTATTATTTTGTTCCACAATAATACAATTAAGAAAATATTATTTTTTTTAAAAACAAAGAGCTGCAAAAAAAATTCTAGCCTGAAACCTCAAACACATCCGATTTCAAAAAAAAAAAAAAAAAAACTCAATTCCAATTGGAGTTGTTGTTTGCATGAATGCATAAACAAATTATATCATCGTTGTATAGAATATGTATATGGACAAGATGTGTGTACAAATTGTATCATCATTTATTAAAACATGTATATGTCCCATTAAATTATGTTATTTTTTAAAATTTGTATTTTAAAAAAGTACAAAATTTTATTTGATTACGATATTATAAATTTGTATTTAATTGTTTAAAAAAACTACAAAATTTATTTGATAGTTTTATTGATAGAATTAAAAAAATAAATAAAAATATCAGCTTTTTAGAAAAAAAATTGAACAACCAAAAAAACGGAAAAAAGAAGAAAACACAACTAGAAGAAAAAAAAAAAACCAACAGCGAAAAACCAACAAAAAACAAATACAATTTATACACTTTATATAATAATAATAATAATAATAATAATAATAATAATAATAATAATAATAATAAAAGAAGTAAAAAGAGCAACAACAAAAGTAAAACAAAAAATACAATATCAACAACAACAACAAAAAAAAGTCTAGACAAATGGCTAGAAAATGGTATTTTGAAACATGGGCTATTTTCGTGTCATTTTTTTATCGCCAAGAGGCAATTTTTGTTCTTCTTCCATAATAAAATACACTCAGGACAACGTCAAGTTTCTTTCAGTGGGCTTTGGAGCTTATAATAGAAGAGAAATACATTTTTGTTCATTGTTTTTGTTGAACTTCTCTTCAATTACTTCTTTCAAATGTGATACTAGGATAGCGAAAGGGCAAGCATTTATGGGTCCTTTTAACAAAAAAAAAATTATAATTCCAATGACTTTGCTAAATATGATGACTTATGTTCCCTTTATCCTAGTGGATATGTGACCAGAAATAACTTTTTTTCTTAAATAATTGAAGTAAATATAATTTAAACATATGTACAAAATTCTAGAGGTGCATGACCCGTATCAGAACGGCCTCAACATTAAGATATTTTGATTATATATAATAAATAGATTGATGTTAATTCGAATTATGAATTATAAAAAATTAATACACAAAATATATTAACTACTTGATAGTATTTTTCAAGGAGCCAAATTATCTTGCAAGATAGTTATGTAAAACTTATTCATATAAATAAGAGAAAAGACATCTTTTTTCCTCCTGAACATGTCTTCCAAACTCACTTTAGCACTTAAACTTAACTTTCATTTATTTACCACCCTTAACATCTTTAAAGTGAATTATTTCCCCCTAATGCTGACGTGACATTTTTTTTAAAAAAGAAGCGTGTTTCAGATTTTTCTTCTTCTTTTTTCCACTTATTTTACACACACGCACACACACACACACACACACATAAATATATATATTTAAAAGAAAATACTTCTTTCTTCTTCAATACCCCCACCCCCTTCACCTCTCATCCCCACCCTACACACCTACACCCCATACCCACACCATTTTATTCTCCAATACATCAATAAACAACAACACCCATTTTCTACAACAATTAATTCTTCCATTAACAACCTCAAACACATCCTCCAACAACACTTTCCTCCATTTTTTTTTTCATTTTTCTCCATTAATACATTCTCCAACGAAGAAATTGAAGATATTAAATTGCTTCATTAATTCATTTCGAAGAATAACAAAATTGAAAGAAATTTTTGTAACTTTTATTTTTAAAGTTCATTGTTCTTTCTCTATTCTTTATTTATGTTTACATCTTCAAGGGTGAATTTGGTGGTTGAAAACTTGAGAAAGTTTGATTGAAGATTGAGATGGTGTTTAATGGAGAAAAAAATTTTAATTCGATATTTTTGTGATTGTTCTCTAATGGTGTTAATTAAGGAAAATAAAAAAAAAATTAGAGGTAGGGATGGGGGTTGGCTGAAAGAAGAGAAAGAAATAGAGGGGGCGGGGGCGGGGATGGGTGGTTTGAAGAAGAAGAAAAATGAGGGGTGGGGATGGAGGAAAATTGAAATTGAAGGTGGGGTGGGCGGTTAATGGAGGAAAATTGGAAAATAATGGAAATGAGGCGGGTTTGATGGAGGGGAGAGCTGGGGGGGGGGGGGGGGAGGGGCAGACGTAAAGAGGGGCAGGGTAGGATGGAGGTGCACTTTTTATTTAATATATATAAATATGTAAATATATATATATATATATATATATATATAAATATAAATAAATATATATTTATATATATATATATATATTTATATAAATAAAATAGTATATATATTTGTTATTTTTTTAAAAAAAATATATAAAAATAATGTGGGAGGGATTAATTATTTTTTTAAAATAGTAATTTCTTACGTGGCAATGATGTTACTCCAACATAGCATTGATGTGGCATTGATGTGTAAGCGAGTGTAACACACTCTCCGTTGTGAGAGTGATATTCAGTTTTGAGGGGTGAAAATAATTCACTTTAAAGATGTTAAGGGGGGTAAATAAATGGAAGTTAAGTTTAAGTGCTAAAATGAGTTTGGAGGACAAGTTCAAGAGGGAAAAATGTCTTTTCTCTATAAATAAAAAAATTCGATGCATTTTAAAGTCTAGATCTTAAATCATATGACTGAGATTTGCTACATTAAGTATAAAATATGAGATTAAAATTAATACATAAGGCTTGACACTTGTTGTATAAAATAAAAAATAATTGTTGAAAAATATAAAGGGTCATCGAGTCATTGCATATTACATCAAATGTGGGTTGCAATTAATAATCCAAAATTGCATCATATTCCCCTACTAAGGCGACATAAACATCCTTTGCTTTCATTGTTTCTTCTCTTTTATTTGTCAACTTGTTCTTTGAAGTTAAATTGAATTAATATTTTCAATTTAAATTTTAATTGTTTCAAAAATTATATAAAAAGACAATTATAAGTTACCATCCGTCATATCAATTTAAGTTATTTGACTTTGAGAATACGATAAAACATACTTTTCTAAATGTTTATCAAACTTTGCTTTTGTATATGTTCCTTCCATTGAAACGTAGGAGTCGTTTGTTAGAGTGTATAAAATAATTTTGAATAGAACGTATTAGTAATATTTGCATTAATAATGCTTGTATTAGTAATATTGGTATTATTTATGCTATCATTATTTCTTATACATTGTTTGGTGTGCTGTATTAGAACTTGCCTTTTCAATCTTATTATATTTAAACAAAAGTTTTTTTTAAAAAAAGGATTACATATACATTCTAAGATTCATCCGAGATCTAGCACGGGTTCAATATATGTTATTTTTTGTCTCAATTTATGTGACTCATATAGAATTTAGATAATCAATCATATTTTTAATATGTATTTAGATAATTTAAGTTGTTAACTATTGTAATTTATAATATTTTTAATGTAATTTTTAAATAATATATGTTACTTTTATTATCCAAGATTTTGTGGCATTGATAGTGAATTATATTTTAAAATAATTTAAGTTTTTAATTGTTGTGATTTATAATACTTTTCTTCTATTTCAATTTAAGTGACACTAATATAATTTTGAGAGTCAACCAAATATTTATATCTTTTTAATTTTTTAAGTTGTTAATTATTGTAATTTATAGTATGTTTTATGCATTTTTTTTGGAGATATATAACATATTAAATAGTTTTTAGATATTTTAAGTTGTTAACTATTATAATTTATAATACTTTTTATGTAATTTTTAAATAATGTATGTTACTCTCCTTGTCCAGAGTTCTATAACGTCGATAGCCAATTATGTTTTTTAAATAATTTAATTTTTTAATTATTATAATTTATAATATTTTTTCTATTTCAATTTAAGGGGCACAATGCTTAGATGACCACAGTAATTAATTAGGGTCATGATTGAAGCAACGAAACATACGTCTTAAATGACTTATGACAACTAATTAGAAGCGACAAAACAAAATTACTATAAAAAATACTTGTGAAAAAAATTTAAGTGAACCTCATATAAGACGTTAAGTTAATTTAAAACATCAAGAGTTAATGTATCATTTTTATATCTATTTTACCCTTTTTAATTAAATTTTATTAATTTTTAATAATCAAGTGAGTTATAATAATTAATTAGGGGTGATATTCAGTAAAATTATGGTTGAAGAAGCTGAAGCAGACATGTCATAAATGTCTATTTTTTTAAAATTAAATATTATTAGTTTTTAATACATAAATAACTTAATAATTAATTAGGGGTAATATAGTAAAATCATGACCAATGTAACTGAAGCAGACATGTCATAAATGTTTATTTTACCTTTTTCTACTTAAATATTATCAATTTTTAATACGTAATGACTTATAATAATTAATTATGAGTGATATAGTAAAATCAAGGATTGGACATTATTAAATTTTCAATACATAAATGACTTATAATAATTAATTAGGGTGATATAGTAAAATTATAATTGAAGTAGCTAAAGAAGACATGCCATAAATATCTATTTTATTTTTTTAATTAAATATTATTAATTTTTTAACATATAAATAACTTATAATAATTAATTAGGGATAATATAGTAAAATTATGGAGCAAGTAGCCTGCTTCGAAACCCTCTCTTCTATATAATACTAGAGGAGCATGACCTGTGTCAGCACGAACCCAACATTAAGATATTTTAATTATGTACGATAATTAGATTGATGTCAATTTCAATTATGAATTATAAAACATGAATACACAAAGCATAATAACTACTTGATAGTATTTTTCACGGAGCCAAATTATTTCACAAGATAATTATGTATAACTTACTTATATAAATAATAAAATTCAATGCATTTTGAAGTTTAGAGCTTTAATTATATGACTGAGATTTGCTACATTATGTATAAAAGATAAAATATGAGATTAGAATTGATACATAAGACTTGACACTTGTTATATAAAATAGAGATTAATTGTTGAAAAAGATAAAGGGTTATATAGTCATTGCATATTACATCACATGTGGATTGCAATTAATAACCCAAAATTACATTGTATTAAGTCGACATAAACATCCTTTGCTTTCGTTTTCCTCCTCTTTTATTTGTCAACTTGTTTTTGAAGTTAAATTAAATTAATATTTTAAATTTAAATTTTAAGTTTTTTTGAAAATTATAATTAAAAAAAGAGAACTATAAGTAACTGTTTGTCATATTAATTTAAGTTATTTGACTTTGAGATCACGATAAAATATACTTTTGTAAATATTTTATTGAACTGCGCTTTTGTATATGTTCCTTCCATTGAAACATTGGAGTCGTTTGTTAGAGTGTATAAAAATAATTTTGAATAGAATGTATTAGTAATGTCTGCATTAGTAATGCTTGTATTAGTAATACTACTATTATGCTAACATTAGTTTTTATACACTGTTTGATGTGCTGTATTAGAACTTGCCTTTTCAATCTTGTTATATTAATTTTTTTTTTTTAAAAAGAATTGCATATACATTCTAAAATAAAATTTATATAATCAATCATACTTTTAATATGTATTTTAGATAATTTAATCTATTAAAAATTTTAATTTATAATATTTTAATGTAATTTTTAAATAATATATATTGTTTTTCTTGTCCAAACTTTTGTCACATTGATAGGCAATTATATTTTAAAAATAATTTAAGTTCTTAATTATTATGATTTATCATACTTTTATTTTATTCCAATTTAAGTGACATTAATATAATTTCGAGAGCCAACAAAATATTTCATATTTTAAAATTTTTTTAAGTTATTAATTATTGTGATTTATAATGTTTTTACATATTCTTTTGAAATATATAAAAGATTAAGTTTTTTTTTAGATATTTTTGTTGTTAAGTATTGTAATTTATAATTTTTATGTAATTTTTGAATAATATATGTTACTGTCCTTGTCAAAAGTTTTGTGTCGTCGATAGCCAATCATATTTTTAAATAATTTAAATTTTTAATTATTATAATTTATAATATTTGTCTACTCCAATTTAAGAGGTACAATGCTTAGATGACTATAATAATTAATTAGGGGTGATATATTAAAAATAATGATTGAAGCAATGAAGCATAAATGTCTTAAATGACTTACAACAACTAACTAGAAGTGACATAGCAAAATTACTATAAAAAATACTGGTTAAAAATATTAAGTAGACCTCATATAAGATGTCAAGAGTTAACTTATCATTTTTATATCTATTTTACCTTTTTATTAATTATTATTATTAATTTTTAATACATAAATGACTATAATAATTTATTAGGGGTGGTATAGTAAAATCACGATTGAAGCAGACATGTCGTAAATGTTAAAATAATTTTTTAATTAAATATTATTAATTTTTTAATATATAAATGACTATAATAATTAATTAACGGTGGTATAGTAAAATCACGGTTGAAGTAGACATGTCGTAAATCTTAAATAATTTTTTAATTAAATATTATTAATTTTTTAATACATAAATGACTTATAATAATTAATTAGGGGTGATATAATAAAATCACGAATTGAATATTATTAAATTTTTTATATATAAATGACTTATAATAATTAATTAGGGTGATATAGTAAAATTACGATTGAAGCAGATATGTTATAAATGTCTATTTTATTTTTTAATTAAATATTATTATTTTTTAATATATAAATAATTTATAATAATTAATTAGGGATGGTATAGTAAAATCACAAAGTAAGTAGCCTGCTGAAGTAGGTATGTCGAAACCACTGCTTCTAATGATATAGAAAAATTACGGAGCAAGCAGCCTGCTGAAGCAAGCATGTCGAAACTACCGCTTCTTTATAATAGAAATATAATAGAATAGAAAAGAAAAATATAGTTATGTATAGACACCTAGTGATTTTAAAAGATTTTTTTTATCAATCTATATTTCTAAAATTATTGGTAATTAGACATCTGACATTTGATGTTGTGGAAATAATGGGGCCTATCTCAACGTGGATATCATACTATTTTTTTTTAAATTTTTGGTGGCCTGTTAAGGCCTTTTTATTAAAAAAGGCCCAAATGCCCAAAATTACACACCATTGGATCCAAGACCTGGTCCACAAGACAAGGGAGCTGAAAATAGTCTTTTTTTGTCTGATATAGATAGGTTTAAAGACAACTATACACTTCATTTTCCACTTTCCCTTGACTTTGTCATCTTCAAGAGTGCTTCCTGATTGCTACCATTGGAACTCGAAGCTCCGTTCTCTTCTTCTCTAGGTGGTGTTCAAGCTAAATCCATGGTGGATCTTAGTTGAATTCTTAATATCAGCTTCACTCTTCTCAGGTGAGAAATGTTGCATTTGTAAGATCTTTTTCTGTTTTTCCAAAACTAAAATCTTCCTCCCATTTTCGGTCAGGTGGTCTTGGGTCCGCAAAATACTAGCTTTCCAAATACTGAAACTTCTTCCTATCCCTCTCTTTTAGTGATCTTCCAGTCATACTGTTAAACCCTTTTTTCTGTGCTCTTTAATTTCCTCTGTTGTTGTTGCTACCTGTTGCACTCTGTTAGATTTGTACATATGTATGTTACTATGCCGATTATTGCTGAACTATTGTCCTTGTCCTGATCCTGATATGTGGAATTTGATCCTTGTCAATGTTTAGAAGCCGCTTTGTTTTCACTGTTAGTTGTTGGTATGTGTGGTATTCTTGCATGTATTGTGTCTCTATTACTTCATTTGCCAAAGAGTCGGCCACTGAGCTACCTTCTCTAAATATATGAGTAACAGTAACTTGTAATTGCTGAAGTAGAATCCTAATCTCCTCAATGACACCAACCAGTTCCCAAGGAATTTTCCATTGCTTTAGAATCATGTGCTTAAGACTTAGAGAATCTGTCTCTACGATGAACTTTGTATAAAGTTTCTCATGACAGTATTCTAAGGCTTTCTTAATAGCAATGGATTCAACTTCTGTATTTGTCCCAAGTCCCAATCCCTTAGATCTTGCATATACCAGGTCCCCTCTTTCATCTCTTATGCAAAAACCATATGAGCTCATCCCGGGATTCCCTCTACATGCTCCATCTGTATTGTATTTTAGTTGTAAATGCTTAGGCTTTTTCCATACCATTTGATGATAATGAAGTTGTGGTTTGTATGTGCTCATAATGTTCACCACCTCTGTCCATGTCTAGTTCTGCAGTTTTAGCCAAGGATAAAGATTCTTAATCAGTTTCTTTATCACTTCTTGTATCTGTATTACCATCCCTTTAAAAGAAATGAACCCTCCATGTTAAAATTTTTTTTATCCTTTTCCATAAGGTCCACTTGATTATGGTTGGTACGACTTTACAAAAGATGTTGAGTTTTGGTGTTGATTCCTTTGTCCACCATGACATAACCATCCTTTGAAGTTGTACATTGTCCATCCTGATCCTTGCAAAATGAGCAAACTGCCTCTACAACTTTAAAGCTATGAGAGCTGTTAGTAAAATATGTGACATAGTTTCCTCCTTTTGTCCTCACAACACCAGCATCTTGACACCAAATGAATCCCTATTATCTTCAAATTATCATCTATAGGGATCCTTCTGAGCCACACTCTTCATAAGAAGAAATTATATTTGAAAGGTAGACCTTTATTCCAAATATAATCAAAATCTTTTCTTTTCTCTTTTTTCTTCCTGATTACCTCCCAGGTAGATTTCACCGAAAATTGACCATTTGTATTTACTATCCACCATGGTCTATCATTATGATTCCCTTCAACCTTAGGCTTTACTGTCTGAAGAATTAGCTTCACCATCTCTTTTGATAACATTGATAGTAACCTTTTCCTATCCCACTCTCTATTTCTGATAAAGGTCTTCGCCTCTATTAAAGATGATTTATCATTCTCAATTAATTAATGATTTTATTCTGGTTACTTTCTTTTAATGATTCGACAATGAACATAAAGTTTGTTCCCTTAGGTTCTCTTTATGCAGAATTTTAATTGTGAGATGCTTTTTCAATTTTCTTAAAACTTCTTTTCAATACCTAACTAGCCAATACTATTAGGGGTTGTTTGGGGTGAGGTATGAGGGATAAATAGTCCCCAGATAAAATAAAGGACTATTTTATCCAGTTTGGTGTAAGGTATTAACTAGTACCAAGACTATTTATCCCACCATTTACACAATAGTGATGGGATAAGTTATCCCAGATAAATGGTGGGATAACCAATCCCGAGATAATTAATCCCAGGATAACACTTTCCCAACCAAATGACCGCTTAGTGATCATAAAACCTAGAACTTTAATGATAATTTTAAAAGTAATTGCAGATAACTTCATTTAATGCATTGCCATGATTTGAAATTTGAAAGTCACGACACCTATTTAATTTGTGATAGATATGTCAATTCAAACATCACAAATAGAAATAAAATACGAAACAAGGTAACTAGAAGGCCATCATTTAATCATATTAAGTCAAAATCAAAATCAAACTCAAAACAAAATGCATAAAGTAAAACATGAAAGTACTACATAGTCTAATTCCAAAACCTAAAAGTCACTAGTACAAGCTATCTAGAAATCTAAATACAACATTTACTAAAAATGTCAAAAAGAAGTACGAGAAGAAAAAAATATGGGGGAGATTCAAGAGGTTGTGAATCAACCCAGTAGCTACCTCAAAATCTTAGACAGTCGACTCTAATGACAAGGATTACATGCCTCTAGCACATGGCTCAAAACCTGTTAATAAAGGAGCAGAAAAAGCAATGAGGAGTATGAAATCTATGTGTATTCAGTAGCATCATTGGTTGACCCTATGACGAGGGTTGAGTCTATATTGCTTTTACATGTAAATCAACCTCAACAGGTTAAATTTGGACAGGTGTGCTACTCAGATTCATAATATTGGACATAAGTGCTACTTCAATCCATATATGATATATGTCACGATCCTAATCTACACCCTAGTTGAGACACAATGCTTGAAACCACAAGTGATCTCAAGCTAACCCTCGACATATCATATAACTAAGCATATCATAAGAAACTTAAGCGAAAGCTGCAATAGAAATCATAATGAAAGTTCTAAAACATAAAGTAAAAGCATAACGTATAAGATATGGAATAACCCGAAAGGCTAACATGAAAAACAAAACTAATATCTAAAGCCTCTAAAGCTGAATAACATACTTTGTTGGGACAAGGTCCCTACTACCTATAAAACCCTGTATGAAATAAAAAGGGAAGGAGCAACTAAGCTAAGTCCTCGAACAATGATGACTCACCACTACTAAAATATGAACAACGGACAACTATTTATGTGCTTGAGAATGATCACCTGTATCTATGTTACATAAAAATATAGGCAAAAGAAGTATGCTATTAGTATTTCTGAATGAATCGAGTATGTAGAGATTAGTCTAAATAACATAAAGTCTAATCTTAACATGATTTAAAGGAAATGAAAAAATTATAAATTTCATAAAGACTTATATCGATTGAGAAGAAAAACTGTTCAAAGACCAAATGAGGATTCTTCTGTAAGCCATGCATATAAGAAAATCATATCATGTGAAATAATATAAGAATCATGTCATGTAAATTATAAAATTGAAGCTAAGAATTTTAGATGGGAGTTTCTTATAATTGACATAAACCATGTGAGCATCATGGAGTCCAGTAAGGTTGTTCTAATTGATCAAAGTTGTAACAATATAAATAAAGTCCTGAAATCATGCCTCTTGAGTGAATATATAACCCAAAATGGTATATAGTTATGGAACTTGGGTTTAATTGAACCCTTGTTATTTTGATGCTAAATCATACTCCCAAAATGGTTCATTCTATATACTCAGTTCATATATAAATTGTACTTATTCATACATAAAGCTTGCATCTTTATAAAAGTTCATATTTCATAACTATAATGAAATTCACACTTCTTTGGGTTCATTCAAGTTTCTTGAAAGTTAATAATGTCATAAGAATGCTAAAATTATTTTTAAAACGTCAGTCTTAAGAATAAAATATATAAAACTCAAGAAAGGACAATAGAAAACCTTGATAAGCATAAAAGTAAATGAAATATTCATAAAAACCATAATCATGAGAAGATACTTCAAGAAGCCATGGAATTTGTTTTATAAAAAAAATCACGTCAAAGTGAATTTATGTAGTGACCTGAATTTTGATGCAATATGTGAAATATGTGTTTCTATGTGATTTGACTATTTTATCCCTTCGTGTAGTTTCATTGTGGTATTTTTGGGGTGTGGAGGTTATGAACATAATTTCAGATGCATTTTGGTACCATTTGTGCGATATTGTGATTTTTGATGGGGTTGAGAGCTTTATTTTGGACTTCAATGGTTGTCTTTTGATCCATATGAAGGATGACTGAACGAACTGCACCAGTAGATCCGAAACATCTATTTTAGGGTGGTAACTTATTTGGTCTAATTCTATGGCTTTTAAATCTCATTTCGACCCTCAATTTGGAAGATTATGATTTTGGATTTCGGGGATCAATTTTGTAAATAAGATTTCTTTTCAAAAACCTGATATCATCATTGGGTCCAAAGAATTAAATTTAATAGGGTAGCATATTTTATTTGTGTTCACGAGATTCTGAATGAATCCCGACGGGCCTCGTGGACTCGAATTTACCAAAATCTCCAGCCGGTGCACCCGCGATCGCTAGATGGGGCTGCAATCACAATAGGGCCATCAGACGTAAATCCATAATTGGAAAATACCTTCCGCAATCACGATAGTTGGGTCGGGTCAAGAACCGCGATCGCGACATGGTTCGTGATCGCGGGACCTGGGTATAAATACCCATGTTTCATCATTTTTTACCATTTTTGAGAATTAGAGCTTAGGGTTTCGTGATTTTGTGCAACTTTCTCCATTTTTAAGATTGGGTAAGCTCCATTACACTTATTTCAACTAATTTCTTTAAGCTTTATCATTAAATTCTTGTTCTAATATGAATTTCAAAGTGGAAATTGGAAATTTTGGATCGAAGACCCAAATGAGTATTTCTTCAAATTAAATCCCAATTTCTATCCCTTTCACTTGGATGATATTTATACACCTATAATTATCAATTTTTCCTTGATTTCATAGTCAAAACCACTTCGAATCTTGATTTTAAACGGATTTCGGGACTTTTCACCTAATAAAGCTTGAAAATGGATTTTCTTCGATTTGAACCTCGTTTCTAACTCTTTTTCACTTGGGTTTTCAACTGTAGACTCCAAAAAATATGGGAAACATGTTTTTGAAAGAAAGTTGCATTTTGTAATTATGTGATATAATTATTGAATTTGAGATATTATGCAATTTGTATGATCGTGTTGGGTCTTATGTGATTTTGATAGCCTTGAATGCCTATGACTAATTACATTATGTTGTTGAAAATGCCTATTGTGGTACCATTAGAGTATTGTGATATATTATACACTTGTTGGCATATGATATATGTGAAAATTCAGGAATGGTGGAAATAATGAGTGGTTATTAACTCACGTGATTGGTATTGTGGTTGATTGTGGAAATACTCATTGTGGATGGTTGTGGAAATATATCATTGTGGTTGGTTGTGGAAATATATCATTGTGATTGGTTGTGAGTATTAAAAATGCAAACCGATAGGGGACCTTGTTGTAATGGGCATCCCATGTTCGATTGGGACCGGAGACCACCCCTGTTACCCAACCCAACCTCCATCCACTTGCCCTGAGTTGGCTAAATTTTGAGCCTATAACAAAATAGTGTAACCATCCCATACCAACAATCCAAGCATACCAAACTGATACTGAAACAAGGGCCATAAACCAGGCCATAACCAAAGATGTTTCAAAACATAATATAATTAATCCCAAAATAAAATATGATGGAACAGTGAGAAATTATGTCTGATGATGACATCCTCAATACCAATATAGATGCTAAGGTTGACACCTATACTGATTTCGCCCATTCCAACCCATAGTAGTACAACAAAGTCTCTAACCAAAATAGTAATCAAATTCGGTTGGGACATGCCTCCAACCATGGCCAAAACCAATATCCACATGCATATAATTCAATCAAAGACATCATACAAATCACCCATATTCATCAAACATGTGCCTTCACAACAAGAAAGTTACCCATAAATATTCATAGTAATACAATTTATAACCTGGTGGGTACACAAATTAAATTACACTCACTCTCACAAAGAATTCACAAGTTACACACAATGAACCATAGGTTTGCCCTTAGTGTAATGCTCCACTAATATTGAAATGTAAAGCTTTGGATCAATTAGGACTTTTCGGGTTGTAATGTAGGCTAAGGGATGGGTAGGAACTATTTAGGAATAGTGGCTAACCTCTCTAAGTACTTTAACACACGACATCATACATTTAAAACCAATCTTCAACAACCAAATTTCACTTTCTCATCTACCCATACCTTTTGTTTTTGCCCCATCTCTTTTAAGCATTTTCACAAACACTTGGTGGACGCATAGTTTACTACCAAAAGAATCAATTTTTCTCTATTTTCTCAACCATGGAAATATTTTTATTATTAATTACATTACATCAATCAACCATACATCAAATATAAACACCAATAATTATTACCTTGGGGCATCAATTTCACCTTTTTCTTCTTCAATTTCTCAAACTCCTTACTAAATTAAATTTTTTATTAACGCATTTAGGAGCTTTTTTGGATCAAATTGGGGTCTATCAAAGAAGGGATTAGGTTATTTATGAATCTACCAAAGAAAAATCTAAAGGCTCAATGGGGGTTAACTAGGATTATGCACAAAGGGTAGGAAAAATAGAAGGTATAAAACAAGGCTATCAAAGAAATGCCTAAATCATCTCATAAATCCACATTCTTTATTTCGCTTTACACACACACCGGAAAAGTTCTATTTATCACATGCAACAAGGAGTATACAAAATTCTCACATCACACATGACACATGCTTAACTCAATAGGATCATCATAGACTCCCAACCAAACAATAACACAAATTCAAAATTAAGACACAAGTACAAGAGTCATAAACATGAGCCTAAGAGTCTCAAAAAATAGTAATTCACACCAATCAACATGCTTTTTTTTTCAATAAACCCACTTGCATTATGTAATAAAAAATAGCACCAATAAGAATATCTCACTTATTCCTAACCTAAAATTTTTAAAATTGAGTCAAAATTTGGGAATTTCCCTACCCCATACTTAAATATCTACTTTGTCCCTAAAGTTAATTCAAAAGTAAGAGATAGAAATACTCTCTGAGGCCTCTAGGCCTAGCTAGTAGCATCTTCATGCATAAAGGAGATCAATGGGACCCCACACTCAGATTTTGCCATGCTTCTTAGCTCAAGTTTATGGTACTCAGACATTCCATTAACCTATGACTCAAAAGTTAAAAAAACTAAAAAAAATGAAAATAAAACATACATTAGCTTGGGTTGCCTCCCAAGAAGTGCCTAATTTAGTGTCGCGGCATGACCTAATCATGCTTTTTCCTCCACCTTAAGGATATGAATTTCACTCCTAACAATGCATCCATTTTCTTGCCTCGATCATGGCGAGGTGGTACAAAGATTAAAGAGCCGAGTAATGGATTGTGCATGATAAACCACTCGGCCATTAAGTGAGGTGTGTTTTTATGTTGCTTGTCCTGTGTAAAATAAAGAATATAGGATTCTTGTTCCTCATCTTTACACTCTTCCACTATTTTAAATGATTCCGCAGACAAGATATCATCTAAACATAGTGTAGAAAAGTGCTTTGAATGAGGCCCAACCAACCATACTTCAAAATTTACACTATCTTCTACACACTCACTTTTATTCACCTTCTCAATTTCAGTCTCAAGATAAAGATGCCAATCGAGAGGCTGCAATTTTTATGTTTTCTCCACACATTGGTTAATATCCTTCTCATATTTTTTTTTGCTAAGCCACTGTAGACATGGTGGCAGTTGTACCACAAATTGGCTAATATCCTCCTCATATTTTTGTTTGTTTAGCCACTATAGACATGGTGGCAGTGGTATCTCCTCAACCTGTTCAACAATTTTAGTTTTCGAGTATCAGACTTCCTCAAATTATCAACAACTTTCTCTACAATTAGTTGGGGGTTCACTTGTTTTGCAGCCTCTCTTTGGTTCTTCATGTATGCCAACAACTCATTCTGAGACGCTAAAATTTGTTTCATCAACTCTTCCAAATTTCTCATTTGAGTTGTGGCCTGCATGTTTGGTTGTTGCTGCTGAAACTGCTGCTTATTGGTCCATAATTAAATTTGTGACCGATTCAGCCCCATTTGATTGCAGTAGTTTATATAATTTTGCCTTTGATCATAACCCATAAACATTACTGAATCGGGGTCAACAACACACATATCTTCAGAATGACCACTTTGACCATAAACCATACACCATATAAAATCGTCATCACTTGAACACCATCTATCCCAGGCTGTCATGTCAAGAAGTGTGATAAAAAGAGAAATAAAAGAAAATAAAAAGAAACTAAACAAAAACTATTTACAACTCAATATAGAAAGACTAAAAATAAGATAGCTGCCTAGTTACAAGTCCCCGACAATGGTGCCAAAAATTGACAGTGCCCAAGCGCACACGCAAGTGTATATGGTCTTATCAAGTAGTAAAATGGTTTCAAGGAAGCCTGAGTATCGATCTCTTAGGGACTTGCATCGCCGCCTATCCAATTCTAGTTTAAAGATTGAGAAAAAGTAAACAAGGATGTTTAAGAATTGTAAACTAAAAAGAAACTAAACTGATGCGGAAAAGTAATTAACTTAGGACAATAAATAGATAGAAGCCTAGGGTTAAGGCTTACGAACAATCATACTTTATTGTTGAACTTCATTCGTTAACTTGCTTATCTTGGTTGGATTCGTAGGGTTAATTTCATGATTACGATTTCCCAACCTCTAATCGTTTATCTAAGTTGATCCTTACAACTACATCGTTGAGCGGGGATGTAATAGTTCGCTTAAGTTCTTTACAAATATCATCCTACATATGAATCAAGTAAGGTATCTAAGTACATACCTATCCTAGATACTAATTCAAATTTCTTATTTTATAAAGAAAAAAGAACCAAACTTTGTCTATTCCCATGTTCTCTCCCCCTATTTCCTCTCCCAAGTTCACAAGATTGAAAATTGATGTATTCTAATGGTAGCTAATCCTTAAAATAGTTAAACAAACAACCAATGATGATAAGCAATCCAACAAACTTAATTTAAAACAAAAGTAATCATGAATGTGGCCTTAACCCCAGAAAAAGAGTTTTGGTCTTTAATGGACATATTTATCATCCAATCCCTTGGATTGATGATACAAACCATAAAAGAAACTAAATTAAAGAGATATAAACCCTAAAAAGAAGTTGTGGTAGACTCCTTAATCTTTCAAGACGTCTAAGTGTTAAAAATGTTTACAAAGTGTATTTATAACTTTGGGGTAATCCCACGTCGTGTAGGACAAGGATTCGGAATTTTCGGCAGGCATAGAGTGGGGCATGCGTCGCACGCTTATCGCACAGTGCTGCTAGAATTGTTGTTCAGAATTTTTTCTAAGTCAAGGGAGCACCGAAATGAGTGTGCGTCGCATGCTAATTGCTGTTGGAGCTACACGTGCCAATCAGTTGATATTTTGGGCCTCTTCTGAATCCAATGGTTTTTTCACACATCCATTGGCCATTCATACAAGATACACACGCCCAAGACATTCCAGGGGCCCAAAAGTGCGTCAATCTGCATATTGTGCCTTCGTTGAGCCATTTTGAGCCTTTTTGAGTTGTTACCACTTGATTTGAAGCTTGTATATCCTTCATATACCATCATAATGCATTCTAAATGCATACTATAGAATTAAACAAGACAATTTAGAGCTCAAAATAACACAACATCCAACACGACAAAATAGAAACAAGAGCTAAGCATAGGCAAATTTCACTTTGATCTTTAACTCATTGTTTTGACCCTTGGCTTGATCCAATTGACCCTTGAGCATTATGACTAAGTTGTTTCACATATAAATACATAATAAAAACCTTAGTAACTCATTAATACACATTAGAACCCAATACAATAGACTAGAAAAACACCTAGCTCAAGCTAGTTACACTAGTTTTCTCGGTTGAACTCTAAATGCTCAAATTGAATCAAAACCTGTTTCAAATACACTCTTAACATCATAAACACATGCTTTAACACTTTGATTATCCACCATTATATCATTGAATCATCCCCAAAACATTACTAAAAAGGCTAGAATAAGGACACTAGATTGCATAAATACACCCAATATCACAAGTCATCAATACGGGGCATAGCATAATGGTTCTTCACCATTACCTTATTAAACTTTCTTTAATAAATACACATAAAACCATATTTTTTATTTACAAATAATATAGGATCTCCCCACGAGGACACACTCAATCTAATAAAACCCTTACCAAGAAGGTCCTGAAGCTGAGAATTCATCTCTTTAAGCTCAACAGAAGCCATACGGTAAGGTGCCATAGAATTAACTTGATTTTCAGGCTCGAGGTCAATAGAAAACTCAATCTCATGGATAAAGGGAATACCAAGTAGTTCGTTAGGGAACACATTATAAAAATCATAAACAACAGACACAGAGTCAAACGACGGACTCTCCACATGAGTTTTACAAATATAAGCAAGATAAGAATCGCAACCCCTCAAAATAAGTCTCCTATCATGAACATAAGAGATAATCCCCATTTTCTCGCAGCTAATCGCTCCCTACCACACAACTGCGGTTTCACCAAGTATGGCTAAGGCAATAGTCTTGGAAAAACAATCCATGACCATATGATAGTAGGATAATCTGTTCGTGCCTATAATCATATTGAAATCTTGCATATCTTGAATAATAAGATCAACAAAAGTATCAACATCACTAACTATTACAATATAAGATCTGAATACTCGATCCACTACTAAGGAATCACCCATAGAAGTATATATACGCAAAGGCATAAATAATAAATCACTAGTCAACTCAAATTGTGGTGCATAATAAGAAGATATATAAAAATGAGTGGATCCTGAATGAAATAAAGCAAGAGCCAACTTGTGGCACATCAAAATCATACCTGTAACTACAACATTCAAAGGCTTAGCCTCGGGTCTAATAGGTACTACAGATAACTAACCATGCCTACCACCTAGCTAGATACCTGACCGACCTCCTATCCTACCTGCCTGAGAACCTCCTCGAGCACTCTGGTAACCAACCCTGCGACTATGAGAACCACCTTTATAGAAAGAATAAACTTCTTTAATAGGGGTAACACCCTGAGTTAAAACAACTATCACCCCATGACTATGGCAATCTCATAAATAATGACCAGGAAGTCTACAAGTAAAACAAGAATTCTGACCAGAACCAGAACCAACAGATTTGATTAACCCAGAATAACCACCACGTCTAGAGTGACCTGAAGATGAACCCTCAAAGACTAATCACCGCACTTATCAAGCCAGACTGGCCTTTATTGGTAATATGAAGAGCTGCCTGAATTGGTCGATTAGGCTGACTCTGAGGCTGAAAAAACAGACATAAAAAATATCCATAATGAGAGCTACCAACTTTGAATTGGGAACTACTACGACTCCCACTAAATCTGCCCTAAAATCTAGTACTCTTATCACGGCCTTCATGGCTCATACGATGTATCTCCTTCATCACCCTAGCATAATTTGAAACTTCAGTAAAAGTCCTACGCGCAATAACTAAACTTTGAATAGAAATACAAATGGGGAATCTTAACCCTCTAAAAAAGTATCAAACTCTTATACTCAATGTCTAAAATAGAAGTTGCATACCTGGACAACTCATGGAACTGGGCCTCATACTCAGCAACTGTCATAGAGCCCTGCTCTAATTTGGAGAACTAATCCCTCAAACAATCTTTACGGATGCATAACATATACTTCTCCAAGAATATCTCAAAGAACTGAGTCCATGACCAGGGAGAAGATCCAACTGGTCTAGAATCCATAAATCTCTATACAAATAATGAGAAGACAAGTTCAGCTAAAATATGGTGTAGTCCACACCACGAGTGTCAACAAGGCCCAATTACCAAGCTTATCCTCACAAGTTGTGAGAAACTCATGTGCATCCTCCCCTGGAGCACCAGAAAACCTAGGTAGAGCTAACCTCAAGAATCTACCAAACATATTTTACTTCTTAGAAGACATAGCAGGCTGGGTCACAATTGGCTGAACAACTACCAATCAAACAACTATTGGCATAGGAGGAACCTCAATTCTAGAAGCTGCAGTTATAGGCTGTGCCCCCACCCCAGTAGCACTCTGATTAGTAAACTGTGCATTATTATATGATGCACTACAAAAATACCCAATAGCTAAATCAATGCATCTCTAAGCAATAAGGAAGGAATAAAACATGGTGGAGCTTGGGCTAGCTCCCAACACCATCATTGACTGTGATGGAAGAATCTTTGGCTTAGGTACAGGAATAAGGTCTAGGGAAGGTGGACTCTCTAGACCCTAGATAGGGACACACCACGAGGATGTACTAAACCTCTAGGTCATCCACAAATAGGAGTAGGATCTCAGGTCTCGGTCTTAGGACCCTCACCTCGTGCAGTGGTGGCACATGTCCCGACCATTTGTAAAAGAGTAAGGTCAAGGAAATATTTTACAAACCAACTCAGTTCTTAGCATGATATGAATGAAATAAAGAAAGAGATTCTAAGAATGTACCATAGCCTCCCAAATATAGGAAACAAATGTCAATGTTTTGATCCGCAAGGCTCTATAAAACACTTGTTTTTCTACCAACAATACTAGTAAAACCTAGGATCTGATACCAATTAGCAAATAAATAGTGGCTAATGGGTAGTGGATAATAATGGTAATAGTAGGGAATATGATTACATGGTCAATGTTGGTACCTAATGGAAGTTCAAAAAAATATCCGACTGATGATAAATGTGGAACATGGTGGAATAATAATGAGATTTGGATATATTATTGGTTAAATGCCTTATTATTATTATTATTATTATTATTATTATTATCTCTCTAGGGTGTATTCACCGGTAGGTATGGGATGTGGTGATGAGTTCTTTACTTTATGAACCAGTTGGCCTATTGGCGCCAACTTGTTACTTATGCTTACTTATGTATATGCCTTGGGACAAATTATCTATTTCTTATGTATGATGATATTAGTATGTGTAATTCCATATATTATATTGTTATTTCGTTACTTATTATATACAATTTTGATGGAGATGATCAGGTTTGGTTTTGTACCTTGACTTACTTAGGATTATCTTACATTACATCATCTTTATATCATAACTTAACTCAGTCGGCCCATGATGTCTACTAAGTACCCATTGATTTGGTACTCATACTATAATTTTGTACCTTTTTGGTGCAGATTTGAGTACTAGCTGTTGCCATTGACCATTGCTCATGTTGTGATTGATTTATGAAGATAGGGTTAGTTCATGGAGTTTGAGTCACCCATTTTTCCTCTATCTTTTATATTCAATCTTTAGTATTTAAGACATATGTATTGACTTTCTTCTAAAAGTCTTTTGGGTTGTATTATTGACATTAGATGCTCTTGTACTGGCTTTACAAGGTTATAGGCATGGTATCTAATGTTAACTGCTTATCTATTTAGAAAATGTTGTTTATATTCTAACTTGTGTTTATTGAATTTGTCCTAAGATGGCATTTCTTACCGAATTAACCCATTGCATTAGCTCCAGGTTATGGCATTGGCTTATCTACTGGCAGGACTTAGTAGGTGTCATTTTGACTATAAAATGGGTCATGGTAAATATAAGATATAAGCCAAAAATCTAGTCCATTATACCATGAGCACAACCATAAGCATTATCATAAGTAATGGCCTAAAAGTAAACTATTCATTGTCCCACTTTTAGCACAAAGAAAATTTATTACTAACTTGAGCAGTATCAAATCTATAGCTTAATTAATAACATTATCATGAACTCCTTTGATAGCATAAACAATAGCTCATTATGACATCATTAATAATTATATTCAATTAGGCCACGAACATTAGTTTTAATTACATCACCATAGTTATTACCAAGGTTAGCCTACATGCTTCCAAGGGAGCATTATCTAGGCATTTTGTAAGCGTTTAAGGTCTTTAAGAGGACTAAATCAATCCAAACTTAAGGTGGGTTAATAACCCCCTTCTAATTCCCCCAAATACATTCAAAGTTCAGCTTTTACCTGAGACTAGGCTAAGATATCTAGATCAACTCTTGGATGTATAGCAAGCCACCAATAGTCGTAAGGCAGAGGTCCTTCCCAATATCACACCTAACTCAACCTTAGTAGAAATTCAAGCATGAAATGGAAGGATTCATACCTAAAATCCAATGTTAATCACAAAAATATATGTTAACTAAGTTACAAGACACTTCCAAGACTCAATTTGAGTTTGGAACACCATTTTAGGGTTTCTTGGTCTCTAGAAAGAGTGAAAAGTGCCCAAAATGCGGCCTAAAGGGCCTTTAGATACCCATCCTACTAAAATAAATGCCACTATTTCCCATAATAAACTATGATCTCCATTGTGCAATCACCATGGGCCTTGTTACAATCTCCATAGTGCAATCATGGTGATCCTTGCGCGATCGTCATTGCACTAGAAACTTTAAAAATTTTCCATGTTTCTAGTGTCACCTCAGGATCTATCTGAAATCCCATATATGCAAATTAACTATGTAAACATACTAAATTTGATGTTCTATATGAGTTGGTGATGTCGATTTTACATCCGAGGTTGTTTCTACCAAATGTGGGTCCCATACCCAATCTTTTAATTTTCCAACTTTCTGACCAATAGGTCGAAATGAGCTCGCATGTGTTGGGACTCAAACCAAAGGTTTGCCTAGACTAAAGTCAATATTTCGAAGCTAATAGCATAGTGAAAATTTGCATTCGTGATCATTTTACATAAGTTTTTGTTCGGTGGTCATTTGAAACTAACAAAGACTTCTAAATAGGGAATTGACTCTTAAAACCAAACAAACTGCCTGGTAACCTAGCTATCCATTCCAGAAAGTCATAAATGACTCCGGGAAGCAATGGAAAATCTCTAATGGAAAAAATAAGAAGAGATATGAAAAAAGACCTGAAGGGTCATTACACATTCAAACTTGTGGGGTCCAAAGAGAATTCCCTCCGAAAATAGTGTCATGTACTTTATGACTTTGATTGACAATTTCTTAATAAAGGTGTGGTGTTTTCTTTGAAAACAAAAGATGAGGCATTTTTGATATTTATTAAATAAAATTCGATGATTGAGAGTCAAACTAAAGGGAAAGTGTCATGACTCAATTTTGAGAGTCACGATGACACTTACTTTAATCTACCAGCAGGTAATCCAAATCATAGTCCAAAATGTTAAGTAGTGGGCTAGTTGGTGAAAGGTATAAGAAATGCCAAAAATAAGCATACAACAAAATTGTAAGAAGATAAATTTAAGTACGATAATACAAATATCAAATAAGGGAGATATAGCAAAAGAATATCCCATGACCTAGTAAAGTCGATACAAGAGCCACTAAATTCAAAAGAATAACACTAGTAAATAGTATCCAATATACAAGTAGTCTAAAAAAGTAAAGGCTGTCCAAAAGTATTAGAAGGAGAGAGGATCAACTCCGAATTTCAAAGCTCATCCTATCTCTGAATCTCAAGACCAAGCTGAGAAGGGCATTTGTGGTAATGACTCATACTCAAATTTTTATCAAAAAATGATAAAAAAGTGCAATATGAGTACCAAAAATAATGGGTACTTAGTATGCATCTTCAATTGACTGAGTTAAATCATAACAAAAGTAATAGAATATGATAAAGTAATGTACAATCATGGATAAAGATGATATCTAGAATGCTATTCCTCACAAAGATAAAGTGATGATCATGCATAATAAGTAAGTCAAAGAAAATGCAAACTAACTATAACCTAACTGGACCCTATAAGCTCAGTAGATGCAAATAACTAAGTAACCCAACAGAGCCCCCATAAACCCGGTGAATGCAAACAAGGAAGCAAGTACCAATAATCAAAATTTTAAGTGACCAATAGTAAGACCACATATGAAATCCCCTTCAAACTATAATTCAAGGCTTGGACAACAAATGAAGAATGATATTAACATGATAATTCTATAAATAGATCACAATTGACATACTTGAACCCAAACTAGTAAGTAAAATTCCAAATAATAATGCTCCAAAGTCATAACCTCCTTAAAGCCCAATTTAATATCAAATTACAACCTTTAATAAATATTTTACCAAAGTATCAAGGTCTAATCAATAAATCTAATAAATAAGACTAAGGGTCAACTGTATTCTAGTTTGGGTATCTCAACTGATCGAAAACCAATTGGAGGCCTAAATCACCCTAAGGTTTAAGAAATTCCTAAAAGTCCAAAGAAGGTTTCCTTAGTCTACAAGGATCTAATTGAAATATTTGACCTATAAAGAGGCCGGTGGGGCCAACTACTAGTCCTAAGAACCCATACTAAGGAAATCACCTACCGAACTTAGACTAAGACTTTACGATTTTACCCTAAGGTATGAGGTAAGCCAAAACTAGTCCTAAGAGATTATTATACTCATTAAAAAGAGTGATGAGGTTAAATTCCACTAAAAGGACCCCAAAACGGCTAACATTCATCTATGAAATACTAAAGTAGTAACCAAGTCATAAAACCCTATCTATTTCTAGCAAAATACTACACTAATACCATAATAAATTTCAATCTAAGTGAGAAGTAATACTAGACTATGTGGACACCGCTGAAAGTTTGATAAAATCAATTAAATAGGAGCTTTTTCCTTTCAAGAAGCCTTCACATGATGCCATACTATCAAAATAAAAATTCATGTATCAACACGAGAATAACAATACCCATAATGCATATAAATTCTCAGAGTCTAAATTCAAGCTAAAATTCCTTTGTGGGGCCTGCTTACTGAATCACAACTTTGAAATTGCAAAAATGTCCCTTTAAGCTCAAAGATCATTTATCTTCAAAGATGGATGAAATTCGAGCATAAACAAACCCTAAATTAGTATATAAAGTAAACTAGGGATTTAGATTTAAATTAGAAAATTAATCAAGAAATTAATGAAAACTTATGGAAAAAGCATTGAGAAAATGACCAAAAAGATGTTTACAAATCATTCCCGACACTCGATAATCAAGCTCCATGAGATTGTAAGTTTTATAGGGTTTATGGAGGTAAGGACTCATAGTAAATAAATAAAAATTAGATAACCTTTATATATAGAAGTGATGGCCACTTAAGCAATCACTGCTAAGATGGCAAGGTACCTAAAGTGGTCCATCTGTGCCTAGACCCTATGACCAAAAAATTGACCAATTATTTTTTAAGTGACTCCTACAAAAGAGGTAATTGGGCCACTTTAGCAATAAAGGGGAGCTTGGGCTTCCGCTAAAGTGGTCTACAGACTTTTTTAGTGTAATGACCCTCAAGGTTATTTTTTGCATTTTCATGTATTTTCACTATTTAGAGCTTTCCTATAGCTTCCACAAATCATTTGTGACTTACTGGAGCTGACAATTTAGTTATCGAGTAGTTTATTTGTTTTTTAGAGCCTATTTCTTATTTTGAAGTATTCACTTGTAAGAATTGTCTATCGGGCAAAACTCTAGTTTAACAACCTTGTATGATAATTTTGATAGTTCCATTAGCTCTGGAACATTGATCTTAGGTTATTAGGACCTTTGGTTTGGGTCCCAAGGCTTTCAGACTCATTTTAGGCTATTGGTCAAAATTTGATAAAAAAGGCCCTTGGGTGTAGGGACCACTTTCAATCAAAATGATCTTGGATGGAAATTTTGACTGCACCATTGAGTCTGAAATGTCAAATTTTATTGGTTAGATTAGTTATTTTTCATTTAAAGGATACCAAATAAAACTCGAGGGTTTGGTGGAAACTTGGAAAATTGTATGTTTTAGCTGGTGCACTCAGCTAGTGTATCTGCTAAAATGGCCTTTTGGGCACTTTAGTAGAGGCCGCTTTAGTGGCCACCCAGTTTTTTTAGCAGACCTGGCTTTTCCAATGAGCCTCTCTAGAGTTGGTCTGACCGCTAAAGTGGATGCCGCTTTACCGTTATGCCAAGCCCTTGTGGGTACTACTTTAGCGATACTTAGCCCCTTTAGCAGTGATTGCTTAAGCGGTCAAGTGGCCTCTTAAGTGGCACCAGGGAGTCCATTAAATGACTCATTACACTAATTTTCTCTTTTTTTCCCCTCACGTCTCAAGAAACCCTAGAGAGTGGGAAATTGGGAGAAACATTATTTGGATATTTTGGGGGTATTTGTGAGCTCGAATTACTCATTTATTCATTAAAATCTTGGTAAGTTTCCATTAAATTTTTGTTAATTCTTTAATTTATTCCCAAAATTTCTAGTTCTTGTCTAGTATTAGACATAGTTTGAGCTTGGTATTTATCCATTCTTGAGGGTAAATATTCCTTGAGCATAGATGGACACATTGACAGTTTCAAAAGTCCAATTCCACACACAAATCCCGCATGAGATTTTTACGTAATTTTTGACCCAAAATATAAAAATTAAATAAGGGTATCATAATTCTTGTACTAATGAGTAGATTACAATTTTGATATAGTGGCATCGTGCGAAAGCTTATCAAAAGGGGAAATTGATGATTTAGTAGATTTCACCGAGCTTTCTTTGATGTTCAGGTAGGCTAGGTTTACCTTTCTTATAGATTGGGCTAAATTTTCCTATATATATATATATATTACTGTGCTAGATATGGGTTGGAAAATAGGACTTGAAATTATATTTAGCATGAATTTAATTATTTAGCCAATTTATGGTCCATAGTTAGGCATGAGTGCCTTAGCTGCTTATACCTTAGGTAGAATTACTATCTTAGGTCTAAATTGTGGCTTATTTAATATCTAGTAATGAAATTAGACACCTTAGCCTAGTTTGGGGTAAAATTTGTCTTAGAATGGATTTCGAGTATTAGAAGTGGGCCCCTCTGACCTACCTTAGGCTAAGACTACTATTAGCTCCTTATAGACTTTATAGACGTGTTACATAGCTTGAGGAGTTTTAGACGCATGATGCTTTATTCTAGGTTCATTCTTAGAGATGATATTAGTTTTGTATTTAATTCCAATTATTTATAATATTATGACCGATTTAATTCTGGCATTATCCATGATATGAGTTTTGGTTTAAGTCTGGCAAATGATGATATGATTTTTGATTCCAAGTCTGTCATTGAAAGATTATTTATGATTGTTATGGAACTGGTTCGAGGATGGTGTTTATGATATAAATGGATCCACGATTATGATTTTGAGATACAACTAATTAATATAATTCTAGTTATTACTTCTCTTTAATAGCACCCTTCGGGATTATGGGGGCCCACATTGGGTTATTTACTTTATTGTACTTCCTGAATTGAGGGCCTGTTATGTTGTAATATCTATGTTTTATTTCATGTTATTATTCTAGTTATTTATTTACAATATTTGGAGTGTCATTCTAGGTTTGACCTTTTACCTTGACTTAGATTATTTATCTTACATTTTATTATATTTATATTATGGTTTAGCTCAGTCAGTTGATGATGCCTATTGATTACCCATGGCTTTGGTACTTATACTGTACTTTTGTACCTTTTTGGTGTAGATCCGAGTACTAGTTATCATTTTTGACGCTGAAATTTATACTGATTAAAGTTTGGAGATAGGGTGAGCTTTCAGACCTAGAGTTGACCTTTTCTCCTTTTTTTTGTTTTTGCTAGTCTTTCTATTTTCAAGGATATTGTTAATTGACTTAATAATACTTGTATTTTTTTCGACTAGAGGATCTTGTAATGACACTACTAGATCGTGGGATATTCTTATTTCTCTTATATATTTTATATTTTATTATTCTTCCATGATTTATTGCTTGTAAGCCTTTTACTTGCATATTTTTTACATTTATGAAATTTTCCACCAAATTAGCCCAGGCTTTATATCTCCGAGCCATAGTTTGGCTTACCTATTGGTGGGACAAAGCAGGTTCCATCACGACTCAAAAATTACATTATGAAAAATTAGTATTAGAGCGCTAGATTCATCAGTATTATTGGTACAAGAGCAAATGTCTAGTAGAGTCTCACAAATCAAAATAATGACATTAATTCTTATCTTCGGCAAGCTATAAGACATTCTTAGGAGATCTTTACTTACTTCACCCCTTTCATTGTAAGAGTCTGAGTTGGTTTCTAAAGATTTCTTTGGTTTTATTATTTCATAGATGTCAAGGAGGTGTGCTGCCGCTACATGAGATGAGGACCCTGAGTTTGTGACTAGGGATCCTATCAGATTACATGGGCAACCTTGAGATTGAGTATAGTCGACAGATCTAGGCCTAGTCCAAGACCAGTATAGGGAACTTCATCAGAGCCTATTTTCGTTCTTTTGCCAAAAATTCCTCCACCCAGCTAGTGGTGGGATCGAGGATAACCAAGCTCTATCGAGTTTTCTCATTAGTACTAAGGGATGTATTGGTTCAGCTCTTGGGTTTATTTGGTGGTGCAATATTTGATAGTGTACCTATCTGCAGACCAAAGTGGTACTGAGGTAGTAGCATAATATGTAGCTGTGACTCCTAGAGTTGAGATCTTTCCAGCATTGGTCATTTCTCAGCCAATAGTTACCTTTCCTGCTATGCTTATTGAGGAGCCAAAAATGTTGGGTAGATTTTTTAGATTGACTTTTAGGTTTTTTGGTGCACCGGGCGATAATGATTATGAGTTTTTGGTTGCTTGTGAGGATAGGCTTCATGATTTCAGCCTTGTTGAGACTCATGGTATGGACTACACTAACTTTTAGTTAGATTTGTCTACTTAACACTGGTGTAAAGGTTATCTTAATTCAGGGACAGCTGGATCCTCCCATTGATATGGACTTAGTTTTTGTAAAGTATATGCCTTTTAGACTTAGAGATTATTTGAGGGACCAATTGTCGAGGTTAGAGTAGGGCTTTATGACTATTATAGAGTATGAGTCCAATATGAGTTGGCTAGGCATGCTACATGTATCTTTCCAATCGAATATCAGA
Source organism: Capsicum annuum (assembly GCF_002878395.1). Taxonomy (NCBI): domain Eukaryota; kingdom Viridiplantae; phylum Streptophyta; class Magnoliopsida; order Solanales; family Solanaceae; genus Capsicum; species Capsicum annuum. The sequence goes on from NC_061114.1 coordinate 68,973,491, forward strand.
GCTTTGGTGTTTTGTTTGAGGATTGAGACTTTCTCTCCACATAGATACATAATTTTTTATTGTTGTCAGCAAGTATTTTGTATAGGTTTCTAACCATGCTTAGATTATGAAGGAGATACATTACAAGGCCCAAGGGTGAGCAATAAGAGGTTGCGATACCATGGCAATTTCAATGGAAGTTGGAGTGCATCATAGCTTAGAGGTAGTGGTTTTTAGGGTGATACCCTCTGTGTCAGCCTTATCAGCAACAGGTTCAATCTAGTAGGCCATCTTATTTTGCACTTCAACTTATCGATGAAGGCCAGTCTATCTACAGTGATCACCTTGGCCAAAGTAGTGGTCAACCTCTGAGAGATTTATCTTCTATATATTCTAGCTAAGGTTTTTATTTTGGGTCAGCCAGATCTTCTAGTATAGTACAACGCCTGGGCGTGTTATGATTGGGGGGACTTTGGCTATTTCTCCAAAGAGTGTTCCATATGTAGGGCAGTTGTTCCTGCAGTTAAGAGTGTTTCGTTGGTTAGGGCAGTACTGCCCCCAACTAGAAGTCGTATACATAGTCATCGGGGTGGTCCCTAGGGTGATCGTAGATATCCTCAGGAAAGTAGGACAAGAGTTTGGTCAGGCACCCAACCAGGTGGCAGACGTGGTTAGTTGTATGCCGTACCTGGTGGACCAAGGCAAAGTCTTCAGATAATATTATTACAAGTATGCTTTCAGTATGACATCAACTAGATTTTGCTTTATTTGGTTTGGGATCCACTTATTTTTATGTATATGCTTATTATGCCTTGTGATTAGAGTTATCATAGGATTTTTTATCTATGCTGCTTTGTGTATCTACTCCCCCATGTTATTCTTTAGCAGTGGATCAGGTTTATAGATCATGTGTTGTGACTGTTTGAGAGTTTGATACCCAAGATAATCTTATTAAGTTAGATATGGTGGATTTTAATATGATTTTGGATTGGTTATCCCCCTATATATGGTCTTGGATTATTTTGCTAAGATTGTTACTTTATCCTTGCTTAGCATTACCCTAGTTGTGTGGAAGGGATCTTTTAGTCATAAGCCAATGAGGATTATTTCTTATGTTCATTCTAGGAGACTTATATTGAGGGGTTGTGAGTCTTACCTTGCTTAAATTTGTGATGTTAGTGTGGGGAGTCCCTCTCTTGACTCTGTTCCTATAGTCCATGATTTTCCAGATGTTTTTCCTATAGATCAACTTGGACTTTCTCCTGAGAGCGATATTGAGTTTATTATTTTTCTTGAGTTAGAAACTCGACCGATTTTTATGGCACCTTACCGTATGGCTCTTGTTGAGCTTAAGAAGAAAAATCCTTAGCTTAAGGATCTTCTAGGTAAGGGTTTTATTAGACCGCATATATCACCTTAGGGTGATCCTATATTGTTCGTAAATAAGATGGATGGTTCTTTGTGTATGTGTATTAACTACAGAAAGCTTAATAAGGTGATGGTAAAGAACTAGTATCCTATGTCCTTTATTGAGATCTATTTTAATAGCTTCAGGGAGCAACAATGTTCTTGAATATTAACTTAAGGTTCAGTTACCATTAGTTAAGGATTTGGGTTGAGGACATCCCAAAGACACCCTACAGGATCATTATTGTCATTATGAGTTACTGGTGCTGTCTTTTGGGTTGACCAATGCCCTAGTAACCTTTTGGATCTTAGGTTTGTAGCTTCATTGGTTTTGCCGATTACTGCAAGTAAATCATTAAAAGGTTTGCCACTATTGCAACGCTGATGACCAAATTAACTTGGAAATAGTTCCTTTCTAGTGGTCTAAGGATCATGAGTCAAGCTTTTGGAAACTCAAGGGATTTCTTACTTCATCTCTTATATTGGCTCTATCTACAGAGGGTGAGAGATTCACCATATTTTGTGATGTGTTCGGTGTTGGCTTGGGTTGTGTGTTGAGGCAGAAAGGTCGATTTAATGCTTATGCGTCGAGGCAGTTGAAGGTTCACGAGAGCAACTACCCTACTCATAATTTAGAGTTGGCGGAGGTAGTTTTTGCGCTTAAGATTTAGAGGCAGAATCTTATGGAATGCATTGTGAGATCTACATGGCTTATCATAGTATTCAACATCTTATGACCCAAAGAGAGATTAGTTCTTGGTAGCGTATATGGATGGAGTTTCTTCAGGATTATGACATCTCTATTTTATATCATTCGGGCAAGGAGAATGTTGTCGCGGATTCCTTGAGCTGAAAGGAGGTGAGTATGGGCAGTTTAGCTTCTATCTTAGTTTCTGTGAGGTTGTTGGCATGGGACATCCAGTCCTTAGCCAAATTGATGGTGTGAATTAATATTTCGGACCCCAGGAGGATTCTTGCTTGTATGGCGAGGTATACCTTACTTGAGTAGATTAGGACTCATCAGTTTGAGGATATGAGACTTTGTATCATCCTTGATAGGTGTTGATTCGTGAGTCTAGGATGGCTACATAGACTCTGAGGGTGTTCTAAGATATGATGGCCGTTTTTGTGTTCCGAGGGTTGGTGTCTTGATTCAGTTGATGTTGCATGAGGCTCATATCTCCATATATTCAATTCACCCTGGTACAACTAAGATGTATAGAGATTTGAGACATCATTATTAATGGAGTTGCATGAAGAGAGATTTGGAGGATGTAGCTCATTGCCTATGTTGTTAGAAGGTGATGGCTGAGAATTAGAGGCCTAGTGGCCTGATTCAGAGATTGCCTATTCTCGAGTGGAAAAGGGAGCGATCATCATGGATTTTATTAGTGGTTTGACTCACACTACCCGTGGTGTCACGACACGAGTCCAGGCCTGGTCGTGACGGGTATCTCAATCCCACCATAGACTCGAGTCTGGGCCTGGTCGGGATGGGTATCTCAATCCCACCATAGACTAGAGACCACCCCCTTAGCCTAACCTTAAAAGCACAACAACAATAATAATAAATCATAAGCCAATTAATATAGTACTAAAAGATGACAGGATAACTTAAAAAATGATCAAGAGTCAAAACAATAACCAACCCATATTTGTCCACAATAGCCTCTAAACCAGAATAGTAATTAAGTCGGGACATGCCCCCGACTATGAACAAAAATAATCCATAAGTAATGAGTCAATAATAAAATAATACTCCCTCCGTTTTGAAATAAATAAATTGTTGGATTTTGACACATAAATTAAGAAAAAAACATCAAAGACATAAATTTAACATAAATTTCCATGTTTACCCTTGAAGTCTCTTTTACCCAAAAAAGAAAAAGTTGCAGTCTCTTTTGCTTGTCAAATCATAAGGGTAATTTTGAAAAAGAATCAATGATTCACTTATTTTGAAACACCAATAAATACCCCAACAATTCATTTCTTTCGAAACGGAGGGAGTAATGAAATGATAAGGCCTTCCGAAGGATGGAGGCTCACCACTTCACTGCAACTCGATAGACATGTTCAACCAACTAGCACTGCACAGAAGAAACACAAAAGTCTTTGGATCCTACATCATGAAAATATGTAGCGTCCTAGGATGGTCAGTGGGATAAACAATGTCATGTAACTCAGGGAAAGTGATAACATAATGCCATATCCAAAATCAGTCAAAATAGCATGCACACATTCATATAGACATATATAGGATGTCGGGATAGGGTAAGGGTCACGAATAGGAGAGTTTTAAAATAACTAACATGGACTGTGTAGCTCAATCTATCCTAAAGGCTCCCATGGGATATATGGGTTCAGCTCCCCTTGCTGACATGGCCCCAGTGTGTGTTAGCCGCGTAAATTGAGGAAAAAAATGAGGGAAAACTAAATCCATCATAGGCAATAGTCTTCCAAAAAATCTATATCAAGTGTTCAAACAAGGTTTCCAGTGTTCGTCACTCTGGGACATACACCTTCACAGTGAGCTACACAACCCCCTTTATGCCTAAATTAAAGTCACTTTGCATATAATTCCAACCATTAATCCAGGAGTCATTCATTAAGGAATTTACCACTTGGTATTGTCATAACAATATGCTTGTAAGCTAAATTAAATATGCCTAACCAATCCACATATCCACATTGACTCCCAAGTTCCATATAGAAACTTAACCATGGCCACTAAGGCCATTCAAATCTATTTTTTATATCCATTTAATGCAATGCATTGGGTTCAAAAATAGGTTAAACTATGCAATTATTCATAATGAAACTCAAATTCACAAAATGGGTTGAGGTTAATGCAATTCCAAGCCAAAATTTATCAAATCTGGGGAAACTCATATTCCCCATTCCAACCATTTAAATAATGTACCAATTCAGTCCCAAAAACATCAATTTATAACATGAATAATCAATTCAAAACACGGGACAAGTAATTTGATCATTAACAACCAAAATCTCTCAACCCAATTTCAAACCCATAATTTAAATCACATGAAAATCCATTCAATGCATGCCACAAATGTAAAATTAAAGTTCAGGGAAGAGAAATATGCCTAGAACATGCACGAAGTTGAAGTCAATTTTAAGTTAGGAGCTCGGAGCGGTGATTTCTGGAAAAACCCTTAAGCTTTCTTGGATTTTGAGTTTTAGGAGAGAATGAATGATTTTGATCTTTGAAAACTGAAGAAAAGAGACATATTTTATATTTTAAGGTAGTATAAGGGGCCAATAGACCAAAATCTCCTCAGCCCTAGTGAAAAAACAAAACTGGGCAAAATTAGCACACTGGCATGGCACCCTGTTATCGCGGAGGTTAACCACTGTGGCACACTGATATCATGGAGGTTAACCTTTGTGACACATTCTTATCGAGGACCCTCAGTGCCTTAGGGTCCTAAAATGACCCCAAACCCCTTCCAAAAAATCCAAAACTTTTCCCAAACACCATTTTAACATCCCTAAACACTATTCAAGTCAAAATTTGACGTTATGCACACGGGAGGGTCAAAAATAGAATAATTAAAATTTTAAGGAGTCTTACATTATCCCTTATTAGGATCATTCATCCCTGAGTGATGAGTTAGGACACTTTGAGCATGAGAATAACAAGATCACACCAGAACAAATGACAAACCCGAAAAGTGACAAAAGAAAGATGAAACTCATATCTTAAGCACTTTCATCCGATATAGGAAGCAAGAATGGGTAATTGGCCTTCATATATTCCTCAACTTCCCATGTAGCCTCTTTTACCTTCTGATTTCTCCAAAGGACTTTCGCCGAAGCTACATCATTGGTCCTTATCCTATGAATTTATCTATCCAATATTTCTATTGTGACTTTCTTACATGACAAACAATTCGTAAAACCAACATCCTCAATAGGTACTATCAAGGAAGGATCACCTACACACTTTTTCAGCATGGACAATTGAAAAAAGGATGAATCGAGCCCAAACTCGCAGGCAAATCCAACTCATAAGCAACATTTCCAATTCTTCTCAAAATTTGATATGGACCAATGTAATGGGGACTGAGCTTCCCTTTTTTCCCAAACATTATGAATCTTTTCATGAGAGACATGTTAAAAAAATGCCCAATTACTTCAAACTCCAACTCACTTAGCCTCACATCACCATAAGACTTTTGGCGACTCTGAGTAGTCTTAAGTCTTTCTCTAATCATTTTCATCTTCTCCATGGCTTGGTGAACCAAGTTAGGACCAAACAACTTTGTCTCACCAACCTCAAACTATCCAATAGGAGACCTACACCTCCTACAATAAAGAGCATCAAAAGGAGCCACCTGAATGCTACAATGATAAATACTATTATACATAAACTCAAAAAGAGGCAAATGATCAACCCAAATTCCTTTAAAATTAATCACACATGCCCTTAGAATTTCCTACAAAGTTTGTATGGACCACTCCCTTTGTCCATCCATTAGAGGGTAGAAAGCGGTGCTAAGATTCACCCGCGTACCCAAAATAATGGACACTGGCAAACCATGCAACTACAAAATCTCCTGAATGAACAACTTAACATAATTCTCTCCTGAGTAGTTAGTCCTTATGGGCAAGAAGTGAGCAGACTTAGTCATTCTATCCACAATTACCCAAATAGAATCATATTGATTGTGAGACTACGAAAGACCCTTAGTGAATCCATATTGATCATCTCTCCAGTTCTAAATAGGCAACTCTATCTCTTGAGACATGCCACTAGGACTCAAATGTTCAACCTTAACTTGCGGACAAACCATACATTTAGCAACAAAATTTGCCACATCTCTCTTCATATTGTTCCACCAGTAGATTTCCTTCAAGTCATGATACATCTTAGTCAAACCCAGATGGACTATATATCGATACTCATGATCCTTAGTCAAAATCCTTTCCCACAACCCATCGATATTAGGAACACACAACCTACCTTTATACCTCAAGATACTGCCTCCCCCAATCTCAAAATCCATAACTTTTTTCTAACCTACATTATCCTTAATCTATATAAGTATAGGATCCAAATCCTGCTTCTCCTTCACCTTAACACCAAGAGATGATTTAACCACTCCCTAAACAATCACTCCCCCATCCTCACTATCCAAAAGAAGAACTCCCAAGTTAGCCAATCTATGAATGTCCTTCACTAGCGCTCTCTTCTCCCTATCAACATAAGATAAGATCCCCATAGACAAACCTGCTAAGAGTATCAACAACAACATTAGCTATACCTGGATGGTAGTGAAGGTTTATGTCATAATCCTTAAGCAATTCAATCCACTTCCTCTACCTGTGGTTCGACTCCTTCTACTTAAACACATATTAGAAGCTCATATGATCTGAATAGATATCCATATGCACCCCATATAGCTAATGACACTAGATCTTTAAAGCCAAACCCACATCTGATAACTCCAAGCTGAGAGTCGAATAATTTCTCTCATGAACCTTAAGCTTCCTAGAAGCATAGGCCATAACCTTACTATGCTGCATCAAAACACGGCCCATACCCATATGGGATACATCACAAAACACAATAAAACTATCAGTACCTTCGGGTAGGGTAAAAATTGGCATAAAAGTCAACTTATCCTTCAATTTCTCAAAACTATCCTCACAAGAATTAGACCACAAGAACTTAAACTTTTTCCAAGTTAACTTTGTCAACAGAGCAATAATAGAAGAGAAACTCTAAACAAATCTCTTATAATACCCAGTCAAGCCCAAGAATCTCCTAATATTGGTTGGAGTTGTGGGTCTAGGCACTTCTTAACTGTCTCAACTTTCTGTGGATCCACCTTGACGCCCTCACAAGAAACAATATGCCTAAGAAATGTCATAACACTTATCCAAAATTTACACTTAGAAAATTCAACATATAATTTCTAGTCCTTAAGTGTCTGCAACACAATTTGGAGGTGATTGGCATAATCCTCCTCACTCTTAGAGTACGCTAAGATATCATCAATGAAAACTATCACAAACAAGTCCAAAAATTTTCTGAACACCCAATTCATAAGATCTATAAAAGCAACCAGAGCATTAGTCAACCCAAAGGACATAACCAAAAACTCATAATGACCATATCAAGTTCGAAAAGCAGTCTTAGAAATATCAACTTTCTTAATTTTCAATTGATGATAGCCCAAATGAAGATCAATCTTAGAGAAACATCTAGCACCTTGAAGTTGATCAAAGAGATCATGAATCCTAGGAAAAGGATACTTATTTTTCAGTTTAACCTTATTCAACTAACTATAGTCTATACACATTTGAAGAGATACGTCTTTCTTTTGCACAAAAAGCACAAGAGCACCCTAAGGAGAAACACTAGGATGAATGAACCCTTTATCAAGAAGATCGTTCAATTTCTTCTTTAGCTCCTTTAATTCAACCAGAGCCATTCAATAAGGGGGATGGAAATAGGACGGGTATTCGATAGAAGATCAATCCCAAAATCTGTTTTCTTATCAGGAGGAATTTCGAGAAGATAATTGGAAAATACTTCAGAAAATTCACTAACCACAGAGACAAATTTCAATGAAGGACTTTTAGAGTTAGAATCCTTAACCCAAACTAGATGATATATACACCCTCTGGAAATCAACTTTCGAGCTTGAAGATAAGAAATAAACCTCCCTTTGGGGTACTAAGGAGATCCTCTTCCATTCTAATATCAGTTCATTAGGAAAGTGAAAATTGACCTTTTGGGTTCTTCAATCTAGAGAAGCCTAGCATGGATGAAGCCAATCTATCATAAAATGACATCAAAATCCACTATATCCAAATCTATCAAATCCACCAATGTCTCCCTATGAATGATAGGATCCACAAAACCCCTATAGAGCTTTCTAGCAATAATAGAATCACCCATCGGAGTAGAAATAAAGAAAGGGTCAGAAATACTTTCAGGATCAAAACCAAAATTCAAAACCACATAAGGGGTCATATTAAAAAGGATAGAACTCAAATCAAGACAATAATAAACATCATGGGTAAAACATTATAATATACCAATAAAAACATCTGGGGATGCCTTAGATTTCTGACGAGTAGTAAGTTCATAGAGACAATTTTGACTAGTGCCACTACCAGAAATAGCGCCCTTTAGTGTAGGAACTAAAGGTGTGGCAATCAAAAACTTATTAGCTCCAGTGAAAACCCTGGATAAAGGACAATCTCATTATATGTGACCTAATTGATATAAGTATAACACCAATTTCTCCCCTCTACACAATATCCATGATGAAGCTACCCATAAAAATGACAAGGAGTATAAGGTGGGGCTAACTCCATTAGTCTGAGACTTGGAACCCTATGCCTTAGGAACACTGCTAGTTTGAAAACACCTAAACCTAAAGGGTTAAGATAAGAAGCACTGACAGATGAATATGACTTTTTACAATTTTTCTTGTTAGTCCACTACGTACTATCTTTCCCACTATTCTGCTAACCGCTACCCTATACTAAATACCTAAACTTCTTGTCCTGCCTCTTTCCTATCTCTGCCCATTTTTTCTTTTCATCCTCTACCTATATATAAACCACATTTCTGGAGATGTCCATATCATTGTTTAACATTATAGCCTTCCACTCCAATACCAAGTCATGGAACAAACCAAAAGCAAGCTTTCTCATTTTAGATCCACATTAAACACTAACACTAGAGCATAACGAGCCAACAACTGAAATTTCAAAGCATACTCCTTCACCCTCATCTTCCCTTGCTTTAAGTTCACAAACTCTTAAGCCTTAGCTCTCCTTAATTCTTAAGGAAAGAAGTGATTAAGAAAAGCACCCAAAAATTTATCCCTCATATCCTGCTTAGAATCATCACCCTCATAGCTTTCATGCCTCATAAAACTGATAAGCTATATTTTTTAACTAATAAGCAACAAACACCACACCCTCTACATAAGTAACATGCATCACCCTAAAGATCTTCTTCATCTCATCAATGAACCCCCCGGATTCTCCTCAACCTTAAAGACTGTAAAGGTTGGGGGATTTAACCACATAAAATGGCCAGCCTGAGTGACCTCAAATGAATGGGAATCAGAAGCAACACGGTTAAACTAACATGATTATGATGCCACCAACTGATTAAGCATATACATTGATCCATAAAACTCCACATTAGAGATATCTCCCTAAGGTAATTAGTCATTAGTGTCACCAATATGGGAATCCCAAAAAGAACTAGTAGGGACAAGTGGAAATCCACGCAGAGCATACAGTCAGGAGCTGGGACCCTAGATTGGGTCTGCACTTTATAAATAGGGCGAGTCCCCTCTACATTTTCCATAGGTGGAACAGAGTTCCTAGTAAAGTTTCTATGAACATTAGATATTCGGGGAGGAATGATCTGAAAAGCAAGGAATCCAAGAGTTATAAAAGTTTCATAACACTAGTCTCTACAACTTGAAATAGAACATAAGAAAGGGAAACATTCCTAAATACCTTATAGCCTCCTCCTTATAAGTGTGGCGCTTTACACACCCATAAAAAACTCTGTTCAACACACTTTATGGATACCCAGTAACTCTAAACCATGCTCTGATGCCAAGATTATCACGACCCAACCTAGGCCTGGTCGTGATAGATTTCTCAAGCCCACTATGGACAAGAGACCACCCCCTTAGCCTAACCTCAAGAGCAGAATAATAATAAAGTGAAAGACAATTAAGATAGTATTAAAAGATGATTGGATAACTCTAAAGAAGATCAAGAGTCAAAACAATGACTAACCCACATGTATCCAAAATAGCCTCTAAAACTAGAATAACAACTAAGTCAGGACATGCCCCTGAATATGACCAAAATGAATCCATAAGTAATATGTTAATAATGGAGGAATAGTGAAATAATAAGGCCTTTTAAAGAAAGAAGGATCACCACTTCACAGTAACTTGATAGACATGCTTAACCACTTAGCACTGCACAAGAGAAATAGAAAAGTCTTTGGACCCTACATCATAAAATAATGTAGAATCTTAGAACATACAGTGGGATAAGCACTGGTATGTAATATAGGTAAAGTGATAGCATAATGCCATGTCCAAAATCAGTCAAAATTATATAAACACATTCTTATACATATATATTGGATGTAGGGTAGGGTAAGGGTCATGAACATAAGAAGTTTAAAATCATTAACTTGGACTTTGTAGCGTGATCCATCCTAAACGTACCCATGGGATATATGGGTTCAACTTCCTGCTTAAGGGCCTCAGTGCTTATTAGCCGCACAAATCAAGAGAAAATTAAGGAAAAACTAAAGCCACCATGGACAATATCCATTCCAAGAATATATATCAAGTGTGCACCAAACACACGGTCATATAGACCCTAAACACCAACAAACGTGGTATTCAGTGTTCATTCCCCATGGACTTACACCTTCACGGTGGGCTATACAACTCTCTTTAAGCCTAAATTAAAATCTCTTTGCACATAATTCCAACCATGATCCTAAGAGTCATTCATTAAGGCATTTACCACTTGGTATTGTCATACCAATATGCTTGCAAGCTAAATTAAATATGCCAAACCAATACACATATCCATATTGACTCCCAAGTTCTATTTATAAACCAAACCAATGCTATCAAAATTTATTTTTATATCCATTTATCCATTGATGCAATGCATTGGGTTCTAAAATAAGTTAAACTATGCAATTATTCATAATAAAAGTCCAATTCACAAAGTGGATTGATGTTAATGCATTTCCAAGACAAAATTCATCCAATTTAGGGAGACCCATGTCCCCTATTCCAACTATTTAAATAATGTACCAATTCAGTCCCAAAAATATCAGCTGAAGGCATGAATAATCAATTCAAAACATGGGATAAGTAATTCAATTAGTAACAACCAAACCCCCTCAACCCAATTTCAAAGCCATAATTTAACTCGCATCAAAATCCATTCAATTAATGACATAATATAAATTTAAGGTGTGGGAAGAGAAATATACCTGGAACACACAAGAAATTAAAGTCAAATTAAAGTTTGGAGCCCAGAGTAGTGATTTTTGGAAAGCCTCTTGAGCTTTCTTGGGTTTTGAGTTTTAAGATAGAATGAATGATTTTGATCTTTGAAGACTAAAGAAAAAAGATTTATTTTATATTTAACAACCTTAAAAGGGGTTAAAAGACCAAAAGCCCCTCACCCCAAGTAAAAAAAAGTAAAACTAGATGAAATTAACATAGTGGCATGGCACACCGTGATCGCGGAGGTTAGCCTCTATGCCACGCTGATATCGCTGAGGTTAACCTCCATAACACTGCCTTATCATGGACCCTTAGTACCTCGAGGTCTAAAAATAAACCTGAATCCCATTTAAAATATCCAAAACTTTCCCCAATCACTCTTTTAACATCCCTAAACACAATTTAAGTAAAAAATTGACATTACACATGCAGGAGGGTAAAAAATAAAATGATCAAAATATTAATAGGTCTTACACATGGTTTCAATGGTAGCTGAGTAATTGTAGGTTGGTTCACCAAGTCGGCACATTTTATTCCTATTCAGATGTCCCTAAGTGCCGAGAGGTTAGCCCATATGTATGTTTATGAGATAGTTCATATGCATGGAGTGCCTATATCTACTATCTCAGGATGGGGCTTAATGTTTATTTATAGCTTTTAGAGAGATTTTTAGGAGGATTTTTGTACTTAAGTGGATCTTACAATAACTTTTCACCCTCAGACCAATGGGCAGTCGAAGAATACTATTTAGGTTCTTAAGGGTATACTATGAGAAGTGTTATGGAGTTTGGATATTAGTGGGAGCAACAATTTGCTTTGGTAGTGTTTGTGTATAATAATAGCTACTATTTGAGTATTAGGATGGCATCATTTAAAGCATATATGGTAGACATTGTCGATATTTGATGGGATAGTTTGACACCATTGAGATTAGACCCTGTGGTATTGACTTACTTTAGGAGTCGTTGCATTGAGTTAGGGTAATTCAGGGTAGGTTAAGGGCGGCTCAGTGTGGGAAAAAGGCTTATACAAATCACAGACTTTAGGCCTTGAGGTTTAGAGTTAGAGACCTGGTATTCCTCTAAGTATCACCCTTTAAGGGCATGATGATGTTCAGGAGAAAAGGCAAGCTCAACCCTAGGTATTTTGGGACCTTTTAAGATTATTCACACAGTTGGATAGGTGGCATATGAGTTTTTCTTACCCCTAGATTTTACTGTTGTTAATTTGGTTTTCCATTTTTCTATATTGCGGTGGTACATTCTTGATAAGTCTCATGTGCTTTAGTAGGAGTCAATACAGCTGGATGAGAGATTGACCTTTTTGGAGGAGCCATTGATCATATAAGACAGACATTTCTGGCGGTTGCACTCCAGAGAGATTCTAGTGGTTAAGGTTCAGTAGAGATATCGCCAAGTAAAGAAGGATACTTGGGAGATCAAGAGCTAGATGTAGGCCTAGTATCCTCACTGGTTTGAACTTTTAGGTACAACCTAACCCTTTACTTTTATGGATGAAAGTTCATTTAGTAGTGCATATTATAATGACCCTCTAGGTCATTTTCAACATTTCTATGCATTTTTGCTGTTTAGAGCTTTCTTATAGCTTCCCTAAGTTTTTTGGGACATGTTGGAGCTTATAGTTTAGTTACCAAGCAATCTTTGGATATTTAGAGCCAATTCCCTATGCTGAAGTCTTTGTTGGTAAAAATTGGCTATCAAGCAAAAACATCAATTGAAAAACCTCATATGCCAATTCTGATTGTTTCATCAGCTCTAAAATGTTGATTTTATGTTGGGGGACCTTTGGTTTGGGTTTCAAGTCTTCTGAACTCATTTTGGGCTATTGGTCGGAATTTGATAAAAATAACCCTTATGTATGGGGCCCATTTTTCATCAAAATGATCCCAGATGGAAACTTTTACTGCTCCATTGAGTTTGGAATGTCAAATTTGATAGGGTAGCATAGTTAGTTTGCATTTACTATATCTCTAATGAATCATGAGAAGTCACGACCCAAAAACCAAGGGTCGTGATAGCACTTGTCGCGGCAAGCCTTGAAAAGTAAGCCTATCTCCCAAACTGATATGAAAAGGAAAAACAACACCTAAGCCTAAGGTAAGGATTTTCGAACAAAGCCGAACCACACATATACAATGATAATGAAAAAAATATATAACAAAGATACCATAAATCTCTCAAAATTCAGTGTCATGATGTAAGAACCAACTAAATATATCTCAAAATCAAAATATACAATTGATAGTCCAAAAGGAACATAACTGTCTCTGAATATGAAAACAAGACATAAACTAAACAAGAGGAGGTAGTAGAACTCTAGAAACATAGATAGACCGCTACTTCAAAAATACTCCAAACACCACTCGAATCTGCTACCATGCAGTGCACTCCTACATGGATCTGCACCGAAGAGGTACAGTAGGGGTGAGTACGGTCCACTAGTACTCAGTAGGTATCATAGGCTGACTGAGCAAAGTAAAACATAAAGCATATAAAATACACACTATAGCCACGACACCTGAAATAAGAAAATGTCCCAAACGATTCATCTCCACTAATAGTTCAACAATATACACATATGCTAAATACAAGTACAAGAAAGAGACACAAATAGAGAGATATAAAATCAAGGATGGAAATACAACACAAAATATGCACAATGTATTAAATGCAATGAAGATGATGACGATGATGATGTAATGCATGAGGTTTTCATACAACTCCTTATACACCTATCGAGTTGTGCTCCTGAAGTAGGACCTATGGGGGTTTGTCAACCCATATACAATCTAATATCCAATACAAATCCAATATATATAATTCCTCTCCAACACATACACCGAAAGAAGATTTTTAACGATCACATTTTTTGTCAGAAAAAGCTAGTATTTCCACGGTGGTACCAATGTTTCATGAATGTGTATGATATGAAGATGTAATTCTCAGCACCAACTGGAATGAGAATTTCCAAATCTTACCAATAAACAGACCATGTTAGCCATAAATCCATTCAATATGCCAACCATCCATGATCCCATATAGTCCATAAGCTAATAGAGTAAGATGTACAATAATATGTCATTTGATACCACACAAATACCAACTTAGACATTTTTTCACCAAGAAGAACACAACCAATTACATAATTACCAGGCCAGTAACATCATATAAGATCCTATACAGTCACACATAACAAATAATGTCTCAAAATTACCAAATAAAAACACAGGCCCCCACACGGACATAAAAAAATAATAAATCCATTTCCGTGATTAGTTTCTACACCCATGACATGATTTTATATCAATATTAACTACCTAGCCCAGTCTGAAGAAAGTTAAGTCATAACCTAACTTGAATGAAAAAAACTAGGTCCAAAAGCCTTTAACACAGAGCTTTCCCCTCATGAACGAACGTTGAATCAACTAAAACATGTGCTTAAGAATCTATGCATCAGGAGAAAGGCAATGATACCCATATTGCCCATTTTTGGATCCGAATTAAAATGGACCCCTAAAATGGTTTTTCAATAAAGAAAGGTTAAAATTGAAATTTTAGTTCAAAATATAATACCCATGATTAAGGAAGCCATAAAATGAAATCCAAGTGAAAATGGGTTGAAATTGGTGTTTAAATCAAAGAATTACTAATTTAGGCCTTTTGGGCCAAAATTTCAAAATTTCACTTTTGAAATCGAGTCTTAACAATATTTAAATGGCAAGAATCCAACAAAAGTAATTAAAATAGGGATTTGGATCTTACCCAAGCTTGAAATGGAAGAAATCACCCAAGAACATAAATATCCAAGATCAAAGTATAAAAAATGGTGAAAAACCCGCAAACAAGGGGTATATATTACCCAAGTATCGCTTAAGCGGACACTGGGCCACTTATATGGCCAAGTGCCACTTAAGCAACACTCATCAAGGATATACATATTTCTTAAGTGAACTGAGAACCGCTTATGCGACACTCGCTTAAGCAGACTCAAGGCCGCATAAACAGGACTCACTGGAGTAAGCCAGATTGCTTAAGCAATCGACTTGCCACTTAAACGCATACACTAGCTGAGTGGTACATCAGCTGGAGACTCCAAGTCTCTGTAGGCCCTTCCAGATTCATACGAAATCTTGAGAACAGAAAAAAGCTATGCTATCCTACCAAATATGTTTCGGACTTATTGGCGATATCAGTTCATAAAAAATGTCATTTTCACAGAATGGATCCCCACAACCCAATTTCACAATGTTTTGACCTGATGATAAAAATAAGATAAACAAGTCGTAAACCACACCAACCATGTTACCAATTTAAACTCAACATTTTGGATCTTTTGGCATAGTCTGGTTTGCCATCCGATACATAGAATAACAAATGGTGACCAAAGTCAACGATAAAGCATTTTTAACATCCAAAAACCACAAACTCGCACAATAAGCATTAAAATGCATTGGGAACCATGCTAATCATCTCCATACCCCAAAAATATGAAAAAGAAACAACAGGGAGGGGTAAAATTATCAAATCACACAAAAATGAATAATTTAAAAATCACCAAAAATGAAGTCATTACATCATCCACCACTGAAAATCTAGTTCTTTCTCAAGCTAAAAGCAAGGGAAATACCCCAATCAACCAAAAATTGGGGGTAACTACCACGCATATCGAACTCAACCTCCCAAGAACCTCATCTGTAGGTCGATGTCTCCACTGGACCTTAACCACTGGAATACCTCTAGAACACAACCGTCTGACATCCCTGGCTAGAATAGAGATGAGCTCCTTAACAAAAGACATCCTCTCATCTAACTAAATTGAGTCCTAACATATGACATAAGACTCGTTCAGAATGTAACACCGAATCATAAAAACATGAAAAACTGGATAGATAGCTGAAAAATCTGCGGGTAATGCTAACTCATAAGCCATACCCCCAATGTTCCAAAGAATCTCAAAGGTCTAATATACCTAGATCTAAGCTTGCCCCTCTTTCTAAACCTCATTACGCCCTTCATAGGTGGCACATGAAGGAAGACTCGATCACCAACACTAAATCTTAAGGCAAGATGTCTCCCACATAGCATTTTTACATACTTTGAGCCATTTGATGTCTATTCTTAATGACCCAAACTCTATCCAAAGACTCACGAAGCAAGTTCATACCTCAAGGTCTAATCTCAGTAACCTCAAACTAACCAATTGAAGAGTGATAATGACTACCATAAATTCCTTAAAAGGGACCATCTAAATACTAGAATGGTAACTATTATTATATAAAAACTTTGCCAAATCTAGATATTGCTGCCACTGACCTCCAAAGTCCATAACAAACACGTGTAGAATATCCTCAATAATCCAAATAGTCTACTCTGGCTGACCGTTGGTCTAGGGATGAAAAGATATACTAAGATCAACTCGAGTACCTGACTCTTCCTAAAAAGTCTTCCAAAAGTGAGATTTAAATACTGAACTTCTATTTGAGATGATAGACGCTGGCACACGATGAAGATGAACTATATCACGAATATACATACGGGCCAACCACTCTACATTAAAAGATACCAAAACTAGAATAAAATAAGCAGATTTGGTCAATTGATCTATGATAACCCAAACACTATTAGAACCATGAGAGGTATGAGGCAATCCAGTCATAAAGTCTATAGTGATCGGTTCTTTGTTGAACTATAGAATGGGTAACCTTTGAAGCAAACCATAAAGCCTCAAATACATGACCTTTACTTGCTGACAACATAGGCAACGAGCTATAAAATCCTCGAAATCCTTTTTTTTACCATCCTACCTACGGTACTGTCTTAAGTCACAATATATTTTAGCCACTCTCAGGTAGATAGATTACCTAAACCAACGATCCTTCTAAAAAATCAATCTAATCTAATCACCCACTCTCGATATAAAAACTCAGCCTTCAATCCTCAAAATACCATCTGGATCAAGTGAGGCCTACTTAGCCTCTCCACTCAACACCTTATCCTAAATTATTCTCAACCCAACATTGTCAAATTGATGAGCTCAAATTTTCTCCATCAAGGAAGACCTAGACTCTACAAATGACAAAACACACTCAGGTGTTGAAATATCAAGCTTAAATATCTAAATAGCAAAAGACTAAACCTCTAAGGCTAAAGGCCTCTCTTGGGTTAAACGATATGCCAAGCTACCATGCTAGTCGACTTCTTTCTTAATACATCCATAACTATATTAGCCTTGCCTGGATGATAGAGAATAGTATGTTCCTAATACTTAAGAAACTCAAGCTAATAACGCTACCTCATATTAAGATCTCACTGGGTGAAGAAACACTAAAGGCTATGTTGATCAGAGAAAATCTCACAGTAGGCTCTATATAAGTAATGCCTCTATAATTTCAAAACAAATACAACTGTGAATAGCTTTAAATCATGGGCAGGGCAATTTATATCATGGGTTTTCAACTAGAGAGAAACATACACAATTACCTCTCCCTTTTACATCAACACAACACCTAATTCAATACTTGAAGCTTCGTAAAAGATAATAAAATGCTCTCTATGGGCAAAGTCAAGATAGGAGCTAATGTTAACAGGTCCTTGAGCTTTTAAAATCTTGACTCATAAGCATTGGACCATTGTAAGAAAATCTTATTCTAAGTCAGCTTGGTCAATGGAGCTGCAATAGATGAATAACCCTCAACAAAGCACCAAACTAACCTATCAAACCAATAAAACTTAGAATTTTAGTAGGATAAATAGGCCTAGCCCAATCATGAACTACTAAAATCTTGTTTGGATCAATCATAAAATCATCCTTGGTCACCGCATAACTATCATGAACCAAACTAGGGCCTAGACGTAATGGGTATCTCAAGTCCATCGAGGACCGAAGACCACCCCTTTTACCTATCCAAATAGAACATAACATATCTAACAATGACTAAATTCTAAACATATAACAATATAGAAAGTAATAAGTTCAAATATATCTAAGAGTGTCAATATCAATACCCAATCCACAGTAATATCCATAAATCCTCTATACTAGAAAAAAAACCTATGACGGGATATGCCCTTGACCCTGACAATGACAATGAAAATATAAATATGAAGTCATCAATTCTAATTTAAGGAAGGAAAACCGATGGAATAATTAAGTCCTCTAGAGAATGGAAGCTCACCACTTTATCATAATGACTGACTCTGGGATCACCTGTTACTGTGAAAGAAAAATAGAAGAGCCTTCAAACCTTGCATCGTGTGGGGATACAATATCGTAGATAATTAGCAGGGAAAGCACTAGCATGTAACTAAAGATAAGGGTAAAATAATATCATTCAAAATTTCAATTTCATACTCACTGTACATATTCATAGACATGTATACATAAATCTAATATATATTGGGGTAGGGAACAAGATTTAGAATGATAGTAGAACATTATCCTGGACTATGTAGCTTAACCATATAAATTAATACCCATGAGATATATGGGTTCAACTTCCGCTATTGAAAGGACCCTAATACATGTTAGCCGCATAAACTGGAGGTATCTAGGAAGACCTGGGAATTCCTCGACCCCTTGTCAATTGTATATACAAAATATATCAATAGTGTGAACCATGCATACAGTCATCAAGATTAACCCTTACATTAGTAAATATAAGTTTATAGTCTAAGTCATTCGAGACCCATACCTTCATGGCTTAGATACATAACCCCTATTAAGCCCAATTAAAACAAGTCTCACATAACCTATTCATTAACTAAGGAATTCTACATAGAGGCACACCACAGGTATCATCATACCATTTAGCTTGTAAGTTCATAATTATGCTATTACAGTACTATTAACTTGGGGGAATGCCTCAACCCCTTTGTTCATTTAATTAAGTTGAAGGAATGCCTCGACCTTCTTTAGTTTATAAAACTAATGCATAGCCAACAAAGCCTTAAAAATCCATGTCCATAATCATTGATGTAATACAATAGTATAGGTGTGTAAGTCAAACCAAATGACAATTCCACAATTCAATGCCATTTACATAAGTGGGTTGAGGAATACAACTGTTCAAAACCAATTTCCATGTTCAAACATCACATTGGGGGATTACCTCTACCCCTATTCCAATTCCTATATCCATGCACCCTAGTAATTCAAGAACAATCAATTTAAAGCATGAACAACTCATTAAATTAAAATATTTAAAATACATTCTTTTCATAAAATAAATTTTAGGGAAGAGTAACATGACTGAAAGTATCATACTATAGAGAGAAATCACTCTTGACAACCCTAATTGACTAACTTCTTTATAGTCTCAATCATGATCAGAATAGGAACTTGACCAAACACACTATTAATGATATAATTCGGGTCCTATGACTCGTATAGACACCTTATGACTCGTAGGGAGAGTCGTAGGCTAGGCAGTGAGTTAAAAAACTCAAATATTTTTAAGGAACCCGTACGATTATTCATACTCAAATTATGAGATAAGGCATCCATTCGCATGATTTAACATAGAACACAACCACACTTACCTTTAATAAAGATAGAAAATAAAGATATTAAGAAATACACATACCTCAAGCATGATTATCCAAGATGAAAAATAGGAATGGTTATTTAGACCTTATGTCCTCTTCCACTTTCTAAGTAGCTTTTTCAACCTTATGATTCCTCCAAATAACCTTCACTGAAGCCATATACTTGGTCCTTAACCAATGAGCTTGCTAATCCAAGATCTCAACTGAGACTTTCTCATAAGACAAGGAATCCCAACTAAAACACCTTGGGTTTTGACCCTTAGAAATTCACTGAGTTTTAAACTCAATAGATATAATATGACTAGGGGTACCAGTTGTATGTTGGGGTATGGTTTTGGTGCTATAACTCATTTATTGATCAGTATGGTTAGGCTGGCTACTGTCAAAGTTACACTTCTCTATAAGAGTCGTATGATGGGGTGCGAGTCAAATGATTCAACTTGTATAATGTCCTATATCTTAACCTAGGTGATTCTATTCTGCCTAGGGTATAGTTTATGGGTACCAATTATATATTGGGTATGAGTGAGGCTTAGGAGTCATAGGTTGGTTAGTATAGGGTTTAAGATTTTTCTTGAGGTTTGAATGATGGGTACCACTCATATCCTAAGGTACGGTTGGGGAGGGTTGGTCGTACCCTTATATGGGAAATTAATACAGTTTAAGTTAGGGGTATTTTGGATATTTTCCCTTATAAATCCTTGGGAAACCATGACTTAAAACACCTTTTAGGTCTTTATTAACCTATTTAAAATAAACCAAACACTCTAAACTCTCTCAAGGCTCTTTGGTTAAGCAAAAGCTAGGGTTTCCATCAAGGTGGTCAATTGAGTCTCATAAGAGTGATTTCTTCTTATATTCTTCTCTATCTAAGGCATATTATTCCCCCTCATTATTAGTTCCAACTAAAGACATGTTTTGTGAATTATTTTTATCGAATAATTATTTTTTGGTTTTGGGTTTTCAAATATATTTGGGGGTTTTGGTTACAATGGTTGGTTATGGGTTTCCCATGTTTTTTAGTTATGGTTTTCATATTTTTATAGGTTTTTGAAAATTTGGTTGCATGAGAATGGTTAGTTGGTTCTTAGTTTTGGCATTGGAAATACTATGCCCCCAGTATGTTTGATAAAATGTCTATGATAATGTTTTTGGTTAAATTATTGGACTTTAATTGAACTGTTGCATGGTATAACTTGTTAAGAGAACCCTAAATGGTATAAATGGTTTAAATGTTTTGAAATGGTTAAATAGTAAGTCTTGGTAGTTATGGTTGGTCTAATTAAAAGTCTTGTGGAGTATAAGCAAAATCCCCCAAGCAAACTTAATAATGAATATCTTCTGGGATACATCATATTCCCCCAAGTCAACTTAATAATGTACTCTATGGGTACATGAGAATACCTTTTCTTCTTTAAAAGGTTGGCTAAATGGTGGTTCAGTTGTGTAGAAATGGTTTTAATTAGGCAATAATGGTGGGGTATGATAGCTTACCAGTGTCCATCCATTAGACTCATACCTATACATGTATATGCATAAATAGGAGATACCATAGAAGTGGGGATTCCCTAGTACCCTTCGATCTTCATGATACGTATGTACAAGTATACTTAGGGGATTCCCGTGTACCCCGTAAGTATCATATATGATCATTATTCAAAGAAGTGGGAGAGTTCTAGTTCTTATTCAAAGAAGTGGGAGAGTTCTAGTTCTTTCTCCATAGCTGTACTCTTTATTCGAAGCAGTCGAGTGATAGGCATCAACAGAGTGACAATAACTTTAGGGCACAGGGTGCCCAATCTTAGGCTAGTGAGGCTCAATTTTCCTAATCATGTCCTTATTATAGGTTCTGTGGTTTATTGCATCAAGTTTTTGTAATTAGGGGAGGGATAGGTGTTTTAAATATGGTTAGCCAGTTCATATACTTAGAAATTATTTAGATGGTAAGATTGTGTTGGGAGCGAATAAGGTTCCGATTGCCTTTTCATCTGCACCTGCACCCAAGGGTGCTTCTTCTATATCTATTTCTATTTTTGGTAATGGCATAGGCTGGAAAAGGTTATATGCACTCACTACCTGACAGGAGCGAGGCATCGCCTGATACTATGACTGGTACATTACAACTCTTTTCTCGGGATATTTATTGTTTAGTTGATTCAAGGTCCACTCTCTCTTATGTGACCCTATTTGTGGTTGTGTACTTTGGTTTAGACCCTGAGGTTATTTCAAATCCTTTTTCTATTTCTACCTCAATAGGTTACTCTATGATTGCTAAAAGAGTCTATAGGGTGTGTGTGGCATTTATTGGTAGTAAAAAGACTTTGGTAGATTTGTTTGAATTAAGTATGGTGGATTTTGATGTCATTCTAGGGATGGAATGTTTACACTCATGTACGCATCCTTAGATTGTTTAAACCATAAGGGTTTCCTTAAATTCACTAGCAAATCGATTATTTAATGAGAGGATGGTTCCCTAGCTCCTAAAAGGAGGTTTATATCATATCTTAGAGCTTGGTGGTTAATATCTAAAGGTGTCTCTATCATCTAGTCAAGGTTAAAAGACTCTACCTCGAAAGTTCCTTCTTTATATTTAGTTTTGGTGGTGAATGAGTTTCCTGAGGTTTTTTCAGATAGTCTTCCTCATTTTTCCCCGGATAGGGAGATTGAATTTGGAATTGATTTGGTTTCGGACACTCTTCTAATATCTATTCCTCCTTATCGAATAGCTCCGACTGAGTTGAGGGAACTCAAGAAGCAACTTAAGGATCTATTAGATAAGAGTTTCATCCATCCTAGTGTATCCCTATGGGGTGAACCAGTGTTATTCATGCATAAGAAGGATGGTTCTCTTTTGATCTGTATTGACTATCGACAGTTGAATAAGGTAACGGTTAAGAACAAGTATCCTCTTCCAAGGATAGATGACTTATTTGATTAGGGCTAGGGTGCCAAATTCTTTTCTAAGATAGATCTTTAATTTGGGTATCATCAACTTAAGATTAGGGAGGTGGATATCCCTAAGACAACTTTTTGAACCCGATATGGGAACTTTGAGTTTTTGATTATGTCATTTGATTTGACTAATGCCCCATTGATATTCATGGATTTGATGAACAAGGTCTTTCATTAGTTTTTGGATCTGTTTGTCATTGTGTTCATTAATGACATTTTGATGTACACTAAGAGTGAGGTGGATTATGTCAATCACCTCCGTGTGGTGTTGTAGACCTTAAAGGTGCAGCAGTTTTATGCCAAATTCTCTAAATATGAATTTTGGCTGAACGTTGTCACTTATTTGGGTTATATTATTTCTAGTGAGGGGATCATGGTAGATCCACAAAAGGTTGCGGTAGTTAAGAGCTGGACTAAACCCACGACTCTAACCGACATTCGAAGCTTTTTAGGTTTGGCTGGGTATTATAGGAGGTTTGTTGAGCATTTTTTGATGATAGCTTCCCCATTGACTAAGTTTACTTAGAAGAGGGTAAAGTTCTCTTAGTCGGATGCTTCTGAGGGTAGTTTTGAGAAGTTGAAGGATAAGATAACTTTGCCTCCAGTTTTGACTTTGCCTAAAGGCAACAAGGGGTTTATGGCTTGTTGTGATGCATCTCATGTGGGACTTAGCTGTGTTCTAATGCAACAAGATAAGGTGATTGCCTATGCTTCTAGGTAGTTGAAGGTGCATGAGAAGAACTATCCTTAACATGATTTAGAGCTTTTAGTGGTGGTGTTTACGTTAAAAATCTGGTGACACTATTTGTATGGAGTGCACGTGGACATCTTTTTAGATCATAAGAGTCTGCAATATCATAAAGATAATGTCTCTAGATATTCAAAGCAAAGACCACAACAGCTAACTCAAGATCATGGGTTGGGTAATTTTTCCATGCGGCTTCAACTGCCTAGAGGCATAAGCTATGACCTTACCTTTTTGCATCAACACACAATCCAAACAACTCTAGAGGCATCACAATACACCACAAAACTATTTGTACCATCAGGGAAAGTCAACACGGGGGCTTAAGTAAGTCGAGTCTTCAACTCCTGAAAACTCTTCTCACAGGAATCTGACCGCTAGAACTTAACTTTATTTTGGGTCAACCGAGTCATGGGAGATGTGATAGAAGAGAAAGTCTCAAGAAAACAATGGTAGTAGCCCACTAAACCCAATAAACTTCTAATGTCAGAAGGAGAGATAGGTCTAGGCTAATTTCTTACAGCTTCTGTCTTTTGGAGATCAACTCTAATACCCTCGACTGAAATAATATGACCTAGAAAGGCTACAGACCTTAGACAAAATTCACACTTGCTGAATTTGGTGAATAACTGGTGGTCTCTAAGAGTTTGAAAAACAATTCTAAGGTGGTTCGCATGGTCATTCTCATTACAGGAGTACAAAAGGATGTCATCTACGAAGATAATGACAAACATATCGAAATATTGCTTGAATACTCGGTTCATGAGGTCCATAAAGGCTGCCGGGGTATTGGTTAGCCCGAAGGACATGACTAGAAATTCAAAGTGACCATAACGGGTTCGAAAAGATGTCTTTGGAATATCACATTCCCTCACTTTAAGTTGATGATAGCCGAATCTAAGGTCTATCATGGAGAAATAACTTGCACCTTGCAACTGATCAAATAGGTCATCAATTCTTGAAAATAATACTTATTCTTAATGGTGACCTTGTTAAGCTGACGGTAGTCAACACACATACGCAAAGATCCGCCTTTCTTTCGCACAAATATGACAGGTGCGCCCCAAGAAGAAATACTGGGCCTAATAAAACCTTTGTCTAAGAGATCATTGAGTTGCTCTTTCAACTCCTTAAGCTCTGTAGGTGCCATACGGTATGGCGTAATAAAAATAGTATAAGTGTTGGAAAGAAGGTCAATCCCGAATTCTATCTCTCTATCGAGAGGTACCCCTGGGAGATCTTCTGAAAAACATCTGGAAGCTCATTAATAATTTTGACTGACTGAATATTTGGAGCCTCAGACTTAGTGTCTTTGACTCTAAATAGGTGTTAGATGTAACCCTTGGATATTAACTTTCTGGCTTTGAGATAGGAGATAAAATGACTTTTGGGAGATACCGAACTCTTAAACCACACAAAAGCTGATTTATCAGGAAACTGAAACTTGACCACACAGTTACGACAGTCTATAGATGCATAATAAGAATGAAGCCAATCCATACCCAGAATAAGGTCAAAATCCACCATGTCTAACTCTATCAAATCAACAAGTATGACTCTATGAAGAACAGTAATAGGAAAATCTCTATACAATTGTTTAGTAATAACTAACTCCCCGACGAGTGTAAAAACTAGGAAATACTCAGGAATCTTTTCGGGACTCATTTTGAAATTCATAGCTACAAGTGGGGTCACATAAGAGAGACTTGATCCAGGGTCCAACAACACATAGACATTAAGAAAAAAGACACGGAGCATATCGGTAACAACATCGGGAGAGGCCTCCTGCTCTTGATGGGATGGTAAGGCGTAGAATCTATTCTGGTGTTGGCCGCCAGTAGTGTTGGATAAAGCGCCCTGAGCAGGGGTGGGATGGGGTACATGAGCTGGTGTACTAGTATCCTGTACCTAAGGTTGGGCATCTCTGTTCTCCTATCTAGCAGGAGGACAATCTCTAAGTCTGTGGCCCTGCTTGCTACAACCTAAACATCCCCTCAAATCCATGAAACACTCACCAGGATGATCCCTACCACACTTAGCACAAGGAGGATAATGGGGCCTGTTACCAATACTGTTCTGTGACCTAGACATAAAAGATCTACCCCCTTGCTCTTGCCTACTTCTAGGCATGGGAGTACTAGCTGATGAAGGCGCAGACATAGACAAATGCCTTTAAAATTGAGGGCGGTTCCTTCTATGGAACCTAGGTTGACTAAACTCATGCTGCTCAGATCTAGCCCTCTTCTTACCACTCACTCGATCTCTCTCCCTAATCTTATCCACATTTATCTGCTGGGCATGTATTATCAAGCTAGATAGATCCATAGCCCTATACAGCATCACAGTCCTACACTCATACCAGCTCGAGTGTTAGAAATCAAATTAGGAGCATACTTGGCCAACTAGTTGAACTTCAAGCAGTACTCCTTAATAGTCATTGAGCCTTACCTCAAGTTCATAATTCAATCCTTACTTTCCTCATCTCAAGCGGAAAGAACTTATCCAAGAATGCATCTTGGAATGCCTTCTAATTCTTAGGAGTAACATCCTCACCTCTACCCTTTCTCCATGATACAACCCAGTCATAAGCTATGTCCTTCAACCTGTAAGATGCTAACTCAATAGTTTTTTCCTCAGAAATATGCATCACCTGCATGTTCATTCTTACCTCCTCAAGGTATAACTGTGGGTCCTTACCTGCCTTAGACCCATATAACTCTAGAAAATTCATCCACATAAAATCATGAATCCTAGTCGCAGCTATACAACCTCCCTGCTAATTAGTAACTGCGGCCTAGTTATTAGCCCAAACATTAGCGGTGACTGCTAGGGCTAGCTCTTGAAAGGACGCCCAAAATTCATCATGAGACACAGTCTTATTCAAAGGGTCAACAGGTGGGAGTTGCTCATCATCGTACCTACGGGAATCCACTTTTCGGAGAGACATTTTCTAAAATAGAAGAGCATGAATTATTAGATAAGAGGGAAAACTATAGGCATGATAGATTCTGAAAGAAGAAGCAACTTTTTCCTAAAATGTCTTGTAGCCTCTTGCTCATAGATGTGACGCGCTACACACCGATGATCAAGACTCTACTCAACGTGGCTTGTCAGACTCCCTAGGACTCTTTAAAAATCTTAGGCTTTGATACCAAGTTTGTAACAATCCAAAATTTCCTCCTGAGATGTCACATGGTGCTTAAGGCTACAAGTAGCCCCAAGCTAACCCTTTGAGCCTGTTTCTACAAATAACAATTGTTTCAAGATGAAATAATTCAAACACTAGCATAGTCATATCATATGAAAGGAAATACAGAGAAAATGCTCGGTCTAAACGACCATAATATTGGAAACCTCAACACAACCACAATCTGATAACTAGTTTGACAAAGCCTCTACTAATCCATAAACTAAAGAGCCATTGGGATAGGTCCCCAACAGACTCGAAATGAACTGGAAATAACAACATAGTTTCTCAAATATGGAAATAGCTGAATATAGGTCCTTGAACCATGAGGACTCACCACTTTAGGAATATAGATAGAGGTACTAAAAAATCATTGATGAGGTTGGGACACAGCACCTGAACCTACATTATAAGACAATGTAGCACATAGACGTATATATGGATTAACACTTGGGAAAGTTCTGAGTATGTGGTGATGCATGGATTTATATAAAACAACATCAATACTCTTTAATCAAATCATGCATGTAATAAGTAATGACTCACAGGACTTGAATAAGTATAAAATGCGAAGCTCATGAATCATGTAAAATGGAATATGCAACACAATCTAATGAGTCATTATACTTTTAACTTTGAAATTTGTACTCTTCTCTTATTCTCATTACTCAAGGCTAAAGGAAACTTTAAGCAATATTTTTAACTCATGCATATGTCTCATGAAGAGTAAAACTTCTTCAATGCTCAAAAACTCATAACTCTTTTGAAATCAGATACTTGGAATTCAAAATCATATAACTTTGGAACATACTTGAAGGTATTTCATTCACGTTAGAAAAATATCTCATTGCAAGCTTTAGGGAAATATACTCATATCAAGGGAAAGTATTTTAGTTTTAAAGGAAAATATCTTATCTCAATGGAAAATACTTTAGTTTAGGGAGTAACTGATCTCAAAGTTTAAATGTCAAAGGAGCTTCTCTTAACCTACATAAACCATGCGAGCTACATAGAGTCCAACATTTTGTCCTCCTAAGGTAGAGACCTCACGTTGGGGAGAGGCATCATATTCTTGCCAAGGAGTATAACCTAGGTCCAGTATCACTAAACAAACTCGGCCTCAGGCCCAATATCAACTCGGCCTTAGGCCCAATAATAATTATAAACTCGGCCTTAGGCCCAACCTATGATGGCACGTAGTTTTGGGGTAGGAAACCAAAGTAACTTACCCACTCATGCTAAATACTACTCCCTTTAGATTATCTACTCATCTTGTAAAAATGCACTTTTAGAAATAATCTTATGGTTCACCACAAACGCAATAATCAAATCGGTAATCTCATGTGGTAGAGTGGATTTTAAAACTCAATGACCATTAGGTCAAAACATTTCTCAATAATCTCAGAATACTCAAATCATGGGTGCTTATAGCACAAAAATTCATAAAATCTCAAGTCTTAAGTACGGCCTAATAACCCATAATCCAATCTTAAGTTAAAACTCATCAAAAGCATAATAGATAGCATATAGATTCATAACTCATGTAGAAATCTGGAAATTTCAGCAATTTGTCTCAAAATCTCAACATATTCATATACTTTAATATCTCAAACATTTGAACTGTTAACTTCTCAAGGATTAAAATCATGGGGTATAGACCCAGCTGTAATTTCTCAAGAAAATATGTAAAAATCATGCCATTAGACTCTCAATTCATGGGAAACATCAAAAGCTTGCAACCAATAACAACGGGTGAAAAACCCCAATTCAATTTCATGTAAAATCTCATAAATTGTAGAGAAATTACAGTTTAAATAAGCCTTTGGACACAAGGGTAAAAGGATTACCCTTGTTCAAAACCCCACATACCTTGAATTAGAATCTTTAGATGAACTCTCACTTTTGGAACTCTATTCGTACTCTTGAATGAGGGTTCTTCAAGCCCTTGACTTGGGAACCTTGAATCTTGACTCAATTTAGAAAATCTATGATGGATTCTTGAGATTCCTAGAAGAGGTTTTGGATACTTAGGGTTTTTTTTGGAGAGAGAACTTGAGAAAAACTTCATAGAATTCTTATAAGTGACCTTGATTTGGTGTTTGCACAGTTTAAGAGGCTTGAAAAAATTCCAAAGTGCCCTTTTTAAATTCTGTATGAAGCTAAAAAATTGAACTGAAACCCAATTTCATGGGCCACCACAATGCACCACTATCGCGGTGGCTCACTGGAAATTGACAAATAGGAATTTGGGAGTCACCGTGATGTGGAGCCATCATGTTGTCCCACTAGTTGGGACCTAAAACTTTAGCCCGATGTGTGACAATCACGCTAGGCCATTGGAAATTGTCTATTAGAAAATTTGGGTCCTCCACGATATTCCACTATCACGGAGTTCCACTAGAAATTAACAATTGTCAAATAGAATCTCTCTGCGATGCGCCAAACACTAAAATGACGCTATTTTATGACTAAGACTTAAATTAGCCATAACTTCTTACCCGGATATCAGATTTGGGTGAATCTTATATCGACGGAAAGCTTATCAAATTTCCCATGTCATGAAATGTAGAAATTAGGAAAATTCTATATGGTTAAAATTATACTAACTTAGAAAGTCACTTCTCAATCTTTTAGGGCCAAAATTATGCCTCACTTAACACACCCTAAGGTTTATTCTACGACAGAATTTTGTGGGGGTCTTACAGTTAGTGGATTAGTTTGATTTCTAGAATGGCTACAACTTGGTTGGTACGAGTCGTATGGTTGGTGATGGGTCATATTATTTTAGTTTATTCTTCTCTTTATCTGAGACTTAGTAACTTAAGTTGGATATGAGTACGAGTGGATCACCATGAGCTGTAATATAGGGTTTAAGTCATACCATTAACTCATATGGTAAATAGTGATTAAACTTTCTTTTATTCTATTCTATTAGGGATACAGTTCAGGGGTACTCATTGTATGATTGGGTAAAGCTTGGATGGGTAAGTCGTATGGTAGACAGTGTTAGGTCTAAAAGGAAGGCCTAGGGTACGAGGATGGGTACCACTTGTATTGAAGGGTACGACTGGTGTGGGGTAGTCATACTATCTGGTAGGAATTTTAAGCAGTTTAAGTTAGGGATAATCTAGATATTTCCCCTCTTAATCTCTTAAGGTCCCATAACTTATAGCTTCTTTAGGATATCATTTACCTTATTATTCTAATCTTAAACACTTAGATACTCTCTCTAATTCTCTCTAAGGCTCTTGGGTAAAGAAAGTCTAGGGTTTCATCTAGAGGATCAATTTGGGGCTTGTATGGGTGATTTCTCTCCACCATCTTTGTAATCCAAGGCATGTTACTCCTCTCTCATTGTTAGTTCCAACTAAAGGTAGATTTTATACAATATTTTCATGGCATGATTATTGTATAGTTTTGGGGTTTTCAAATATATGTTGGGGTTTTGGTACATAATGCTTGGTTATGGTTTATCCCATATTTTAATTATGTTTTTACATGATTTAATGGTGGTTTGGACAATTGGTTGTATAGGAATAGTTAATTGGTAATTAGAATTGGTTTTGGAAATACTATGCCCCTACATGTTTTATGAAATGCTTATGAGAATACATTTACTATACTGTTGGACTTTTAATGAAACTATTGTATGGTATGGTTTGGTAATGGAACCCTAAATGGTATAAATGGATTAAATGGTTGGGAATGGTTAAATGGTAAGCTTTGGTGGTTATGGTTATGGTTAATTAAACTTCCTTATGGGTTAAAGGGAATCCCCTAAGTAAACATGTTAATGAACAACTTGTGGGGTACATGGAATTCCCCCAAGCACAATTAAAAATGGAACACTTATGGGGTACACGGGATTCTCCCAAATTTACTTGATAATGTAATCTAGGGTACATGGGAATCCCTTTACATAAAAAAGTTGGATAAGGACATTGCTTGCAAGCTATAGTCGGTATGATGATACTACTACTTATAGCCTTGGTTAATAATAATGGAATAATGGTTTGGTTGGATGGTAATGATTTTAATTAGGAAATAATGGCAGGTTCTGATAGCTAATCATGAATGTATTAGTCCAATGGACAGATACCAAAAACTTATGTTTGCCAACCTGAAGGTTGGTTATAGCGACTATATATGATACTATGAGGTACATAGGAATCCTCTAAGTACAATGTCAATATGTATCATGTAGAGCGAAGGGTACTCGAGAATGCTTTACTCTTATGGTATCTTTAGTTCATGTGGCTACACGTATCAAGGTCTGTTCAGGGGGTTACACTAAACCCATATAGCCCGTGGGTAATTCTAGGACAGTTAAGCTACACATGCCAAGTTAATGGTTTTAAAGGCATGTTAAACTTGGCTCCTTTTCCCGACTTTATTGTATCTATATATATATGTATGGTTATGTGCATATGGTTTGTTTACTTGGTTTTATTGGATGGAATTATTTTATCTTTATTTTTAGTTCATGCTAGCGTTCACACGCTAACACATCTTCGGGCGGCTGTATCCCCATGCGATGCAAGAACCAACCATTTTATTTTTCCTGCTCAGTGATTATATTTGGGATCAAATATTAGATTGAAGTAGTAAGATTTCATATTCCAAAAAGATCTATTTCATATCATGGATGTTTTTACATACTTTGGTTATTTTATGGATATTTATTTTGGCTATAGTTGGGGATATTTCCCAACCAAATATTGTTTTTTTTTAGGTTAAAGGGTTCATGTGACTACTATGGGTTGGAATGGGTAGGATCGATATTGGTGTCAGCCTTAGTATTAGCATTGGTATTAGCATTGATACCATTGGACTAGATTTAAGATTGTTCCATCTTCTTATGTTATGTTATAAACTTGTAATTGGTTATTATTTTGATTTTAACATTGTTATTGGTTGGGATTTATATGGGTAGAATCATTTGGGTCGGTCATGGTCATAAAACTATCCCAGAGTTTGGATATGTGCAAATATGATATCTTGTTATATGTTTGGAATTTATCAGACTCAGCGTATGTATTTGGATGGTTGGGTTGGGTATCGGGGGTGATTCCTGGTCCTCGTTGGACTTGGGATGCCCATTACAGTAAGGCCCCAGGTCGGGTCATGTCAAGTTCGTATCAGAGCTTTAGGTTCATGGTCAATTTAAGAGTCCACAAAGCTGTGTCGAGTATTCTTTTTTATGGGTGTGTACCATGCCATATTCATAAGGGAGAGGCTACAAGGTATTTAGAAATGTTTCACTTTCTTGGTATTCTATTTTCAAGGTTGGAATATAAGTCTTGGAATCTTCTGTAATCTTTATTTAATGGGTTTTTAGATCATACCTCGATGATCTGAGATGCAAGGTAGCTCTTTTGTCCTAATTAGAGACAATGTTGAAAGGACACATACTACTCAGGGGATCATACTCGGTCTAGGGGTCTAGTCCCTAATATTTTTGGAGTTTCACTAGTTGCTACTAGTCCTTCTTAGGGTAAGGTAATTGATGTGGAATTTCATCAATCGATTCATATTATTGATCTATTGGTTACTGCTCAGGCTGAGATGGGTGCATCTTGTGTTTTATCTATTGAGGCCACAAAGGTTGGCCCATTTATAAAGATGAATGCTTCTACTTTTACTGATGTGAAGGTGGAGGAGGATCCTTAAGGTTTCTTAGATGAAATGGAGAAAATTTTTAGGGTGATGCACACTATGAATGTGGAAGGGGAGAATTTTGCTACTTACCAGCTTAAGGATATAGCATAGCAATGGTACAAGGAGTGGGATAGGGAAAGAGGTAATGTTGATAAGTTAATATTGTGAAAGCCTTTCTCTAATATTTTTCTAGATTGCTTCTTTCCTCAGGAGTTAAGAGAAGCAAAAGTGGAGGAATTTGTCAATTTGAGATAAGGAAAAATATATTTCAAGGAATATGCATTAAAATTTCATCAGATGTCAAGGTATGCTCTAGAATTAGTGTCTGATATAAGGAAAAGGATGAGAAAGTTCACTTCTGGACTGTCTCAGGATTTGATCCTTAAAAGTAAGACTGCATTTCTTAGCAAGGATATGGATATCTCTAGGTTGGTGGTTCATATGCAGCAGGTAAAGGTGGAAAAGAAGAAACAAGATGAGTTTGGAGAAAGGCAGGGTAAGAAGTTCAGGTCATCTGAACATGGTAGTGCTCAGCAGTAAGGTGGTTTAGATATCGGTTAGTGGCCAAAGAAGAAGTAGAAGAGTTTTGGTTTCTTCTCTTCAACCAGTGCTTCTTACCTAAATTAGTCAGGTGATAGGCAACAATAGGGAGGAGATAATTTCCGGGTATAGGATGCCCAATCTTTGGCAAATGGGGATCAGTCGGCCTTATCATGCCCGCTTTGTTGGTTCTGTAGTAGGTTTCATAGGGGTTTTATTGATGAGGGAAGGGACATATATTTTAAATATGGTAAGATAGGCCATATGCTCAGAAACTGTTTGGTTGGTAAGGGTTCTTTTTGAGCGAGTAAGGTTCTGATTGCTTCATCTTTTGCTCCTATACCAAGGGGTGCTATTTCTACATCTATTTCTACTTTTGGTATCGACCTAGGTCAGAATATATTATATGCTCTTATTACTCAACAAGAATCTAAGGTATCACTTGATGTCATTACTGGTAAGTTACAACTCTTTTCTTATGACCTGTGTTGTTTTCTTGATCAGGGGTCCACTCTTTGTTATGTGATCCTATTTATGGATGTGTATTTTGATTTTGATCCCAAGGTTATTTTGTATATTTTTCCTATTTATACACAAGTAGGAGACTCTATGGTTACTAAGAGAGTCAATAGGGGGTATGTGGTATCTGTTGGTAGTAGGCAAACCTTGGTGGATTTGGTTGAACTTGATATGGTGGATTTTGATTTTATTTCGGGGATGGATTGGTTACACTCTTGTTATACGGCCTTAGATTGTCAGACTTGTAAGGTTGTCTTTAGGTTCCCTGGTGAACCGGTTATTAAGTGGCAAGGTGGTTCCCTAGCTCCTAGGGAGGTTTATTTCTTATCTTAGAGATCAGAGATTAATCTTTAAATGGTGTCTCTATCATCTAATTTGGGTTAAATATTCTAACTCGTAAGGTACTTCTTTGCATTTGTTTACATTAGTAAATGAGTTTCTTGAGGTCTTTTCGGATGATCTTCGTGGTGTTCCTCCAGATATGGAGATTGAGTTTGGTATTGATTTTATTTTGGACACTCATCCAATATCTATTCCTCCTTATAGAATGACTCTGACTAAGTTACGAGAACTCAAGGAGCAACTTAAGGATCTCTTAGATAAGCATTTCATCTATCCTAGTGTATCCCCGTAGAGTGAACCGGTATTATTCATGCAAAAGAAAGATGGTCCCTTTCAGATGTGCATTAACTATCGACAATTGAATAAGGTAATGGTTAAGAACAAGAGTCCTCTTCCAAGGATGGATGACTTATTTGATCAGTTGCAAGGTGCCAAATTTTTTTCTAAGATAGATCTTTGGTTTGGGTATCACGAGCTTAAGATTAGGAAGGAGGATATCCCTAAGACGACTTTTGGTACTTGGTATGGGCACTTTGAATTCCTGGTGATGTCATTCAATTAGACTAATGCACTGGCATCATTTATAGATTTGATGAACAGGGTTTTCAGGAAGCTTCTCGATCTTTTTTTCATTATGTTCATTGATGATATTTTGGTTTATTCTAGAAGTGAGGTGAATCATGATAATTACCTCTGTGTCATGTTGCAGACCTTAAAGGAGCAATAATTGTATGCCTAATTCTCCAAGTGCAAGTTTAGGTTAAACGCTGTGACTTTTATTGGTCATATTTTTTTTAGTAATGGGATCATGATAGATCCATAAAAGGTGGCAGTGGTTAAAAGGTGCCCTAGACCAACAACTTTGACCAACATTCGGAGCTTCTTCCATTTGGATGGGTATTATTAGTGATTTGTTGAAAGTTTCTCCACGATAGCTGCCTTATTAATTAAGTTGACTCAGAAGAAGGTAAAGTTTTTATAGTTAGATGCTTATGAGGGGACTTTTGAGAAGTTGAAGGATAAGCTAACTTTGACTCTGGTTTTGACATTTCCTGAAGGTAATGAGTGGTTTGTGGTTTGTTAGGATGCATCCCGTGTGGGACTCGATTCCGTGTTGATACAACATGGAAAGGTGATTGTCTATGCTTCCAGGCCGTTAAAGGTACATAAGATGAATTATCCTACTCTAATTTGGAGCTTATAGCGGTGGTTTTTGATTTGAAAATCTAGCGGCATTATTTATATGAAGTGCATGTGGACATTTTTTCTGATCATAAGAGTCTACAATATGTATTCACTCAGACAGAGCTTAATCTAAGGCAGAGGAGATGGTCTGATCTTCTCAAGGACTATGATATGAGTCTTTACTACCACCCAAGTAATGCAAACATGGTTGCTGACACTAGTAGTAGGTTATCCATGGGGAGTTTAACTTATGTGGATAAAGAGAAGTGGAAAGGATATACACCTCTTAACTAATCTTAGAGTTTGTCTCGTAGACTCGAATGATGGTAGTGTGATGGTACAGGAAGTGGTTCGGTCATCTGTTGGTACATAGATCAAGGAAAAGCAGATGCTAGATCATATCTTGATGAAAGTCAAGAATGATGTTAGTGGGAAAATGGTGATGGTGTTTGATATCAGCGGTGATGGTAACTTAAGGTACCAAGGGTGGTTAAGTGTTCTTGACGTCAATGGTTTACGATAAAGGATTTTGGAGGAGGCGCATGAAATGCGCTACATTGTTCATACCTATTCGATGAAAATGTATCATGATCTCAAAGAGATGTTTTGGTAGAATGGTATTAAAAAGGAAGTGGTTAATTTTAACGCCAAGTATTTAGTGTGTCAACAAGTAAAAGTTGAGTACATGACGCCTGGAGGCTTGTATCGGGAAATTGAATTGCCAGAATGGAAATAGGAGGTAATCAATATGGATTTTGTTACTGGTCTTCCTCGGTCTCAGAATCAATTTAATTTAATTTGGGTCATCGTGGATAGGATGACAAAGTATGCTCAATTCTTGCCAGTACGAACTAACTTTTCGGCTGAGAATTATATGCGGTTGTATCTTCAAGAGATTGTAAAGATGCATGGGGTACCTATTTCTATTATCTCTTATTGTTGTATGAAGTTTTCATCTCACTTCTGGTAGTTTTTTCAGAAGGGGTTGGGTACTAAGGTTAGTCCGAGTAATGCTTTTCATCCGCAGATAGATGGGCAAGTAGAGAAGACTATTCTAACATTGGATGACATGCTTCATACGTGTGTGATTGATAATGGTGGGAATTGGATTGAGCATCTACCTTTGGTAGAGTTTGCTTACAATAATAGCTATTATTCTAGCATTGGAATGGCATCTTTTGAGGCATTATATGGTAGGAGGTATAGATCTCCTATTGGTTAGTTTAATCTTGGTGAGGCAGATATATTTGGCCTAGGCTTGGTTTATCAGGCTATAGAAAAGGTGAAACTGATTTAAGATAGGCTTAAGGCTGGCCAAAGTCGCCAAAAGTCCTATGCAGATGTAAGGCGTAGAGACTTGGAGTTTGAGATTGGGGATAAGGTATTCCTAAGGGTATCTCCCATGAAAGGAGTGATGTGGTTTGGTAAAAAAGGAAAGCTCAGTCCTAGTTATATTGGTCCTTTTATGGTTTTGTGGAGGGTTGGTAATGTGGCGTATGAATTGGAGCTTTCTTTTAGTTTGAACTCTATTCATCCCATATTTCATGTCTCTATGTTGAGAAAGTGTCTTGGTGATCCTTAGGAAGGATTGGGTATCTCAAATTCTCTATATTATGAAGAGGTCCTTGTTGAAATATTGGATCGGCAAGTTCATTGGTTATGGGCCAAGGATATGGCCTCGATTAAGGTTGTATGGCGGAACCACAAGGTAGAAGAGGCTACATGGGAAGTGGAAGCGGACATAAAGTCCAAATATCCATATTTGTTTTCTGCTCAGATATTCGTGCAGAAGGTATGTGTTCTTGATCACATCTTTATTTTCTAACTTAGTGAATAATTGGATTGATATTTGATAATTCAAATGAATCATTCTTTTGTTTGACCTATCTTCTCCATCATTCAATGATGAATGATCCTAGAGGCGGAGACTGAAACACCCTGGGTTTGGACCCTCAGAAAATTTCCTGGATTTTTTGATTCTAGACATCATACGACTTATGGTAACCAATCGTATGATGGGGTATGGTTGGTGTACTCTTGGTTGTATGCTAACCAGTGTTGGTTTGTTGGTTGGATTGGTTTCTGGAATAGGTACAAGTTGGTTGGTATGATTCATATGGTTGGTGATGGGTTGTATAGTTTGGGTTTTTCCTTCACTTAATCTAAGACTTAGTAACTTATGTTGAATCTGAGTATGAGTGACTTACCATGAGCCGTAAGATAGGGTACAGTTCGTACCATTGACTCATATGGTAAACAGTAATCAAACTTCCTTTGATTCTATTCTACCAGGGATATAGTTTAGGTGTACTGATTGTATAATTGGGTATGACTAGGGATTGGTTAGTTATATGGTGGACAATGTTGGGTCTAAGAGGGAGGCCTAGGGTACGAGTGACGGATACCATTTGTATTGAAGGGTACGACTGGTATAGGGTAGTCGTACCATCTGATGGAGATTTTAAGCAGTTTAAGTTGGGGGTAATCTGGATATTTCCCTACTTAACCTCTTAAGGCCTCACGACTTATAACTCCTTCGGGACATCACTTACCCTATTATTCTAATCTTAAAAACTTAGAAACTCTTTCTAATTCTCTCTAAGGCTCTTGGGTAAAGGAAGGCTAATGTTTCATCTAGAGGATCAATTTGGGGCTTGCAAGGGAGATTTCTCTCCATCTTCATCGTAATCTAAGGCATATTATTCCTCCTTCATTGTTAGTTCCAACTAAAGGCATGTTTTGTACAATGTTTTCATGGCATGATTATTATATGGTTTTAGGGTTTTCAAATATATGTTGGGTTTTTTGTACTAAGGCTTGGTTATGGGTTTTCTCATGTTTTAATTATGTTTTTTACACACTTTAAAGGTGGTTTGGACAATTGGTTGCATGGGAATGGTTAATTGGTAATTAGAACTTGTTTTGGAAATACTATGCCCCCAACTTGTTTGATGAAATGCCTAAGAGAATGCTTTTACTATATTATTAGACTTTTAATGGTACTATTTAATGGTATGGTTTGGTAGTGGAACCCTAAATGGTATAAATGGTTTACATGGTTGGGAATGGCTAAATAGTAAGGTTTGGTTGTCATGGTTATGGTTAATTAAACTTTCTTGTGGGGTACAAGGGAATCCCCCAAGTAAATATGTAAATGAACAACTTGTGGGGTACATGGGATTCTCCCAAGCAAGCTTAATAATGGAACACTTGTGGGGTACACGGGGTTCCCCCAAGTTCACTTGATAATGTAATCTATGGGTACCTGGGAATCTCTTTACATAAAAAGGTTGTCTAAGGACATTTCTAGAAAGCTATAGTTGGGATGTCAATGCCACTACTTATAGCTTTGGTTAATAATAATGGAATAATAGTTTGGTTGGATGGTAACGGTTTTAATTGGACAATAATGGTGGGGTGTGATAGCTAACCATAAAGGTGTGAGTCCAATTGATGAACACCGGAAACTCATTTTTGCCAACATGAGGGTTGGTCATAGCGACCATATGTGATACTGTGAGGTACAGGGGAATCCTCTATGTACAATGTACATATGTATGATGGAGAGCAAACGGTACTCTAGAATACCCTACTTTTATGGTATCTCCGATTCGTACAGCTACACACATTGGGGCCCGTTCAGGGGGTTACACTAGACCCATTTAGATCATGGGTGGTTCTAGGACGGTTAAGATACATATACCTATGTTAATGGTTTTAAAGGCATGCTAAACCTGTCTCCCTTTCTTGGCATGGTTGTATCGATATAGATGTATGGTTGTGTGCATATGGTTGGTTTACTTGGTTTTACTAAAAGGTATTATTTTATTCTTATCCTGAGTTTATGCTAGCATTCACCCGCTAACCCATATTTAGGCAGCTGTATCCCTACACAATGCAGGAAGCGTCCATTCTACTTCTCCTGCGTAGAGATCGAATTTGGGATCAGCTATTGGATTAATATGGTAAGCTTCCATGTTCCAGAAGGCTCCATTTCATATCATGGATGTCTTTACATACTTTAGTTATTTTATGGATATTGGTTTCGGCTATAGTTGGGGGCATGTCCCAACCAGATATTGTTTTTCTTTGGTTAGAGGCTTTGTGTGACTACTATTGGTTGGAATGGGTGGGATCGATATTGGTGTCAACCTTAGTATTGGCATTGGCATTGGGGCTGAAACTGTTGGACAGGATTTATGATTGTTCCACCCTCTTATGTTATGTTACGGACTCGTAATTGGTTATTGTTTTGGATTTTGACATGGTTATTGGTTGGGTTTCTGATGGTTGGACTCGTTTGGGTCGATTACGGTCATAGACCTATCCTAGAGTCTAGATTTGTGCAAATACGCTATCTTGTTATATGTTCGGAATTCATCCGACTCAGGGTATGCATTTGGATAATTGGTTGGGTATTGGGAGTGGTCCCTGGTCCTGGTTGGACTTAGGATGACCATTAGGACAAGGCCCCGGTTCGAGTCATGTCACACACCGTACACTTGGCCACAAAATTTTCCACATCCGGCTTCATGTTATTCCACTAATAGATCTCTTTCAAATGATGATATATCTTCTTGAACCTTGATGAACAGTGTACCTCGATTATTGAGCCTCAAACAAAATCCTCTCTTGCAGCCCATCAACTTTGGGAACACACAATCTACCTTGGTACCTTAAGATACCATCACCACCAATATCAAAAGCCATCACCTTCCGATGACCCACATCATCCTTGATTCTCATTATAATAGGATCCAAAACCTGATTTTCCTTCACCTCGGCACCCAGAGAGGGCTTTACCACCTCTTGAACAATCACACCACCATCCTCAGAGTCCATAAGATGAACTCCAAGATTGGCCAAAAGGTGAATATCCTTTACCAACCCTTGCATCTCCTCATCAACATGAGACAAGATCCCCATAGATAACCTGTTAAGAGCATCAAAACCCACATTAGGTTTACATTGATGATAATGAAGACTCATATCATAGTCTTTGAGTAACTCAAGCCATCTCCTTTACCTAATATTTAACTCCTTCTGAGTGAACATGTACTGCAAACTCTTATGGTCTGAGAAGATATAAACATGAACCCTATCCAGGTAATAGTGCAAAATCTGTAAGGTGTAGACTACTGCAACCAACTCCGTCATAAGTCGGATAGTTCTTCTCATGCACCTTCAGCTTCCTAGAAGCATATGCCACAACCTTGCCCCGTTGCATAAAAACACAACCTAGTCCCACACGGGACGTATCACAATAAACAACAAAACCATCATTACCCTCAGGTAGGGTCAAAACTGGAGCAAAAACCAATTTATCCTTCAACTTCTCAAAACTACCCTCGCAAGCGTCGGACCATAGGAACTTCATCTTTTTCTAAGTCAATCTAGTCAATGGAGCAGCAATCGGAGAGAAACTATCCACAAACCTCCTAAAATATCTGGGCAAGCTCAAGAAGCTCCAAATATCGGTTGGAGTCGTAGGTCTAGGCCACTTCTTAACCATCACAACTTTCTGTGGATCCACCATGATCCCTTCACTAGAAACAACATGACCCAGAAAAGTAACAATATTCAACCAAAACTCCCACTTCAAAAACTTAGCATACAAACGCAAATTCTTAAGGGCTCTGCAACACTATACGGAGGTGATCGGCGTTATCCACCTTGCTCTAAGAATAAACCAGGATGTCATCAATAGACACAATGATGAATAGGTTCAAAAACTAATGGAAAATCTAGTTCATAAGATCTATAAACGCTGCTGGAGCATTATTCAAACCAAAGGACATCACCAAGAAATCAACATGACCATACCAAGTTTGAAAGATGTCCTAAGGATATCCACATCCATAATCTTCAACTGATTATAACCGATCGAAGGTCAATCTTAGAAAAGTGTCAATCTTAGAAAAGTACTTCGCACCCTGCAACTGGTCAAATAGATCGTCAATTCTAGGAAGAGGATTTTTATTCTTCACTGCCATTTTATACAACTGGCGGTAGTCTATACATTCGAATGAGCCCATCCTTCTTACTAAAAAAGAGTACCAGAGCACCCCACGTGGAAATACTAGGGGTAAATAAAACCCTTATAAAGAAGATCTTTCAACTGATCCTTGAGTTCTTTCAACTCAGCCAGAGCCATTCTATAGGGAGGGATAGATATAGGATGAGTGTCTGAAAGAAGATCGATCCCTAAATCAATTACCCTATTTGGAGGGACACCACGAAGATCATCAGGAAGCACTTTGGGAAACTCAAAGAGTACAGGGATAGATGACAAAGAGGGACCCTCGAAATTAGAATCTTTAACCCAAACCAAGTGACATAGACACCTCTTGGAAACCAAATTCCAAGATATATGATACGAAGTGAACATTCCTAAGGTTCTAGGGAACTACTTTTCTACTCAATTACCGAATTATTTGAGAATTGGAAACTAACCCTTAGGGTCCTATATTTAAGAGAAGCATAGCATGAATAGAGCCAATCCATCACCAAGATAACATCAAAATCTAACATCTATAACTCTTTCAAATCCACCAACATCTCCCTATCATAGATACTTACCACGCAAACCCTATAAACTTTCCTAGCCACAATTGAGTAACCTACTGGGGCTGACACAAAAAAAGGATCAGGAATAAACTCAAGATCAAAACTAAAATGAATAGAGGCATAAGGGGTCACATAATAAAGAGTATACCTAGATTATAGCAGATAATACACATCACAAGAGAAAATTTTTAGAGTACCAGTAAAAATATCAGGAGATGCCTCAAAGTCCCGACAGGTGGCAAGATCATAAAGACGGTTTCGGCCTGTGTTGGAGTTCGAAGTAGCACTTTTTGGTACATGAACTGAAAAAGAAACAACTCGGACCTTATTATCCCCAGTAGAAACATCACTGGAGGGAAAATTCCTTTGAATATGGATCGGCTAGACACATCTAAAACCGTTATTTCTTCCCTCATAACAAAAACCACGGTGCATCTGACCACAAAATTTGCAAAGAGGATACAACAAAGCTGACTGGGCCCTATTGGCCTGAGATTGGTCACCTTGTGCCTTAAACCCAATGTTGCACTAAAATTGGTGATCAAAGAACATCTTAGGATATGGAGCACTAGCGGTAGAATATGAACCAAGAGCTTACCTTATGTCTCCAAACCATATCTTCTCCGCATAATGCAGACACAACGACAAGAACTCGTACTATGATCGGTAGGCTGCAGAAGTGTAGTATGAGTACCAAACATGTGGTACATAGTAGCTGACTGCTGACTGCGCTCCAAAGATAATCCAAATATAAATTACATGCAAGCAGGAATATAAATTATGCCTAGTTATCCAACAAACTTCATAATAAAACTAATGAGATACTAAGGATAAACTATTATATTCATGACATACTTCGAGACCATAGTACTATATCATATATCACTGGCCAATATACGAATAAAGAGTAAAATAATGATATATATATAGTAGTATACAAGGCCAATGAAGGGATATACAAGATGAATAAATGAAGGAATGAAGGGATATACAGTAATACCACATCTACACATAGATTGATATACATATATAAACAAGGCTAACTAAAAATATATAACCTAAGTTATCACACTAGCATCTCAAGGCCTCCTAATTTTAGTAGAAACTATTACTAACATAATCAGGGTCTAAAACCATAATGACGAACCATGATGAACATGAGTAGTAAAATAACCATAATGGAAGGCATAAAAATCATACATCAAATATCAATACCAGTTCAATAACCAACCTGCCATGAGCTAATCATAATAATAATAACAATATAAAGTAACCTTCTAGCTTGGACAAACAATACCAAAATTGAGTCCTATAACCCAAAAGGTTCAGGCAACACACATAATATACGATAAATAATACTCATCACCTATACATATGTAACCACCCATAAGGTTGATAGATATAGACACATACTGGTGATAGGCAATGTGTATGGAAGGATGAATGAAAAAAGAAACTATAATACCATAGGTGATCAAATACAATAATGTAATCGAGTGTATACACCTCCTCCAGTTTGATGGCTCACAAAGGCAGGACCTATGAAGACCTCTCTTCTTAGACACAACGGTTCACGAATGAAGGGAAATATATATGTATATATATATATGTGTATATATATGTATGTATGTGTGTATATATATACACACACATATATATATATGTATATATAATGCATGAAATGAAACCATGGCTAAAAGAGTGTAAGTTCATAAATCTAGTGCCCGGGGTAAACTTTGGGACTAAATCATCATAAAAGTGTAGAAAGGGTCAGAATCTCTCTTGACTGAGATAAACACTAGTAGCAAAACTGTGGATCTGAATCTATTTTGGTCAAATCTATAAAGCACCATTTTTTGTCTCAAAGACTCTAAAGTTATTCGTTAAAAATGTATGATTCCCATTAAGAAGAAATTTATTTTAAAAATAAAAAGTAGGAATAAATCCCCTTTTTAGGAAAAAGAGTAACAAAACCATATCTATAGTTGGAATCATATCATTGTCTGTTCTAGCGATTATGA
This sequence comes from Capsicum annuum, assembly GCF_002878395.1. Lineage (NCBI taxonomy): Eukaryota > Viridiplantae > Streptophyta > Magnoliopsida > Solanales > Solanaceae > Capsicum > Capsicum annuum. The sequence continues at coordinate 69,017,206 of NC_061114.1, forward strand.
ATGTATCGACTCTATGTATGCCATCACTAGTATCCAAACAATGTGATCATAAGCATCAAAACATCTATAAACTACGACTAGGTCATTATAAGGATAGACCACTTCCTGAAATCCAATCAATATCATTAACATGACCTTGGTCCCACTAATATATATATATATATATATATATATATATATATCATAATTCGAGGAAAAACCATCACAATCCACCAAGTAATGTATTAAAAATAATACTAAATATTTATTAGTCCCAAACTCAAAATTTAGGCTCAATTCACCCATCTAAACCCCAAAACTCATAATTTAGGCTAAGTCACGAAGCTCTACCCACAATCATATCCTAACATCCCTATCTAACAAGAAACATGTAACAAACACCATCTCAAGAAGAAGATTAGAAAGAAGCCTACCTTGATATTGAATTGCAATCCTTGAATCGTCCATGAATCATCTGCCTTCACTCTATAATCCCATGATTCCACAAAATAGTAATCTACACACCGTTAGGAGTAAAATGAGACCCATATTTATCATGAACCGCACCAGGGTATGGTCGTGATAGGCATCCCAAGTCCACTGCGGATCGGAGACCACTCTTGAGCCTATTCCAATACAACTAAGAACACCTAGTAGTAAATGAATACCAATATAAGACAAAATGTAATAAGAAATCCAAAAAGAATATGTATCAAATTAAGATCCAAGAACATCCACAATACCTAAGTCCACAGTATCTGCATAGCTACTAACAAAACCGAGTACTAATAAAGTGTTGGGACATGCCCCTGACTTAGGCAAAATAAATGTGAAATAAAGTCTATGACATTAGAAACCAAACATGAAATAAAGTCTTACGAAGGATGGAAGCTCACCACTTCAAGTCAACTTACGAACCAAACACGAACCCCTGATTACTGTGCAGGAGGAGTAGAAGTATGGCCAGTTCCTTCATCACATAGGGATACATCATCTGAAGAAGGTTAGAGGTTAGGGAGCTAGCATGTAACTAGGGAAAAGGGAACAAATAATACTATGCATAATTATTCAAAACTAGTCAAAACTCATTGACATCATCAAATACAAATTATATATATATATATCATATGTCGGGTAGGGAAAAAGGCTTAACATGGAAGTTTAAATTATTAACCTGGACTGTGTTGCTTAATCATCATATAATAGTACCCACGGGCTATATGGGCCCCAGCTCTGACCCCCTGGTCAGGCCCCAATGCATGAAGATGCCTAAATCATATACTAAGGTGACTTAAGCACCCAATAATATAATTTAAGATGGGGAACTCAAACCTCCCAATCATATAATAAGGTGGACTCAAACCACCTGGTCTTAGAAAAGGGACTTAAACCCTCAGGCCTTATCAACCCTGCACCGGCTAGCATGGTTTCCAGTATTACCACCACCTTGAGACCTTCACCTTTCATGGTCAGCTACACAATCCTCTTTTAAGACAAATTAAAACAATTAACACACATTCCCATTAATGTAACCAATTATGCATTAAGACATCCCTTTGGTATAGTCATACCAACATTACTTGCAAGTTCAATATTATGTCAATTTCGTAGCCATTTGGAACTCTAACCCATTAAATCAATCGAAATTAACATGGGGAATTCACATACCCTAAGTTCAATAAAATCAAATCATGGTTCATTAACCTTTTGTACCAATGCATTAGCTCAAGTGAACAAGTCAAACTATGTGACAAAATCATATTCATTGTTAATTTCACAAATAGGTTGAGGGAACATTGTTTTCAAACAATAAATCAACGAAAAATCATCAAATCGGGGTTTAAAATTGACCTCCTAATTTATTCACCATTCCCATGCACCCTACACTATTTAAAATCAATAATGAAACATGAATATTGCATAATAAACCATAGAGAAATCAATTTAATGACCAATCATGTCAAAAGCCCTTAGCTATACCAAATCCCACATCAAAACTATGCATTTATAATCAATTCATACCCTTAAGAAAAGTATAAGTATACGTAAAGAGATACATTCCTTAGTTGCCAAGAAATTCAAAGATAATGACACCCTCAGGACCCTAGATGATCACTCCTTGAAACCTAGTCTTGACTTGAAAAGGGGAATTTAAGAGAGGACGTTTAAGAGTAATGAGAGTGAGCTTTGGATAATGGAAACTGATAGAAATAGTTCCTTATAGTAAATAAAAGTCATTTATAGGTGAAAGGACCCCTTTACCTCTCATCCACTTTAAAAAGAACAAGACAACTTGAAATTACTATAGGTCCATGGTACAAAACTCATTGCAGAGGCTATCCTCTGTGCCGTGGATCCTAACGCAGAGACTAGCCTCCATGACATGGGGCTATTGCCGAGGCTTACTAATTCCATGACCCAAGACTTCCCTGAACCCCATCTGAAAATTCTGAAACTCTTATAGATTACCCCTTTTACATCCCCAAACATAATTTGAGCTAGAAATTGATATTTCAAGAATGGAAAGGTTAAAAACAAAATAACCGAGATAAATACATATTGCATATTATAGGTTGAGCTTTAACTCTTTCTAGGTGATTTGAAAAGATGTTAACATGGACCCCATATAGATAATGCCACGAAATCTTCAATGCGAACACTACTGCCAACAACTCTAAATCATACGTAAGATAATTCCTTTCATGAACTTTCAATTTCCTAGAAGCATATATTACCTCCTTGCCATATTGTATCAAAACAAAACCAAGTCCCACACGGGATGCATCACAATAAACCATGAAACCATCACTACCCTTGAGCAGGGTAAAAACTAGAGAAAAAGTAGATTTATCTTTCAACTTCTCAAAACTCCATTCACAAGCATCGAACCATAGAAACTTCACCTACTTCTAAGTCAACCTCATCAAAGGTCCAATAATCGACGAAAAGTTCTCCACAAACCTTTGATAACTCTAGACTTACACGTCAATTTAAGTGCAAGGTGATCGTTGTTAATATATTTACCCAACTTTAGAGTCGGGGTCAAATCCACAAGGAACAATGTGAATGGTGATTAAATTAATTTGAAATGATAGATACAAGTTAAATTCAAACAAATGTTACAAGAAAATAAAGTAGGGGAGATAAATACTTACAATAATATTTCTCTTTGGCTTTTTCTAAAATAAATTTGGGGTTACAAAGAATAAGAGTTTAAATAATTATGCACGGATCTTGGGATTATGCATTACTAAGGGAGTGACATCTGGGAGCTAGTTATCAACATATCTTTAGTAAATCAAATATGGGTAGGCTTGGTTATAGATTTGATACTAGTCTTTTAACAAAACACCAAACTTTCACTCATTGATTATTTGGAATACCTAATTAGTGTGTTCAACAATTGGTAACTACAACCTTAATCTAGGTAGCCCTATTTCTAGGATGATACCCATGGCATAGTTAACCTCACATTCACCCTTATGTCTAAATAGTGAAAATTTAACAAACTACACGCATAATTATCTTTCATTGCTTTGGTCGACACATCCCTCTTTTGAGGATGATATGGTTTCCTAAAGTTCACCTCAAACCCTTCATTCGAAGATGGCCTTAAATATTTTAGAGCTTGAATTTTTCACTCATCAAACCCATGTGGGTATTTGGAGTTTTCACCCATCAAATCCTAACCAAACTAGCTCAGCAATAATAGAACCCACAAATATAAACTACTAAATAGATGCTAACAATAACAACCCACACACACTTTAAACCCTATTCACATATAACCCCAAGAGGGATATTTAGCTACACATAAATAAATAAGCATAAATATACCCATAATATCCATTGAAATAAATTTTTGAAGATTTAAGTGAATATTTCTTCAAACTTGGCTCTCCCTCAATATTAACAATGGAAGTGAGCAATTCTTCCACTAAGAAAGTCTCCATATATTTCACCCAAAATTTATACAATATTTTATTCTCCCAAAAATAAATGCTAAAAAGTATAGAGCTAAACCTATCAAATTTGGGAAAGAGAGAATGTGATAAAATGAATGGTACATGAAACTAGGGTTTTCGTCTTTTTGTTTAAATTAGGATCAACACGTGTAATTACAGTTTTGCCCTTGGCCTGAACATTTCTGCCAAGCCGTGGTCGCGCAAATCTGGCTACGACCACGATTAACTTTTGCGGTTGTGATTGATTTACCATCTTGATTGACCGCACCTGCAACTAATGAACTGCGATGACGGTAGCTGAGGCTTTTTTGCCGCAGTTCTTCAACTGCACTTTTTCCTTCTCCTTTTTGATCATTTCAAGCTCTACTCTATATCTCTTTGTCTTTTCAACTCTTATACCTACAAAAGTGGACATTAGTGCATCTAATCGCAATTATTTCTCATTTATTAATCCATAACAAGGTAATGTGGATGAATAATGAGTGCAATTGAGTGGTAAACTCACCACTCATCAACACACCCAACATAAAGAGTTTGTTTGTCCTTAAGCAACACTGCCTATTATCATGAGACGCAATTATTTCAGCCCAACCTTTATGCCTTAAAGATCACCACGACCTCAACTTTAATCGCAACCACAAATAACTTATTGCACATGGGCTAAGCTAACTTTGCTGCACCCCTCTTTATCAAATATTAAAACCAAGGCTACATAGGACTTCAAAGAGTGACCAAGAAAAAAAATACCAATACTCTAGAAGTGACTCCCTTTTGATAACAACTAAGCTATACATTGCCTTATTGCCGGAAGGTGGCAAAATTACCTACCTTAACTTGTTTCACATATCGTCCTCACAAGAAAGATAATTCCTTACATCAAGCTAAAAATATGCAATAAGGACTTTTAAATGCATAAACTCTCTCCCTCACAAAAGGAATTTCAAAGAAACAGATGCAATACCATAGGCTTGACCTTATGTTCAACCGCCACTACAAAGAAAGTAAATGGTTGGAGATCTCGAAGGACTTTCTAAGGTTGTAATATAGGTTTGGGTTAGGGTAGGATATTGATTGGGAACAACATGGCTACTCCCTTCCTTGAATGCCAACATCACACTTTTCAATCTTCCTTTTTGACTATTGGCCACTCTTCTTTGTTTTCTTTTCTTTCTCATACCTACAATTTGCTTCCTTTGTACACCACTCTTCTTTTATCCATTTTTCTTGAATATTTTTTTAGATTCTAAGATTTATTGGATTTTTTTTCCAAAACATTTGTTTATAATCACTTAGGCACCTGGCATTCTACTAACACTTAGTGGCCTCAAACTTTCTTCCATCAATTTTACCACCCCCAACTTAGGCTTTTAGCCTCAAGATGCATTTTCGAGTTCAGGAAGGGTATGGTTCAAAAGAGGGATAAAAAAGAATGGTTCACGACTTGTAATGCATTTGCCAAAGAAAGGTCCAAAGGCTCAAAGTGGGTAATTATGGATTGCAATTATGCATAGGAAGAATTTTTGGGCTATAGTAGGTTCCAAAATCATAAGGATGGCCTAAGATCATTTATCCAACAAAATACAATCAACATTAGCTTTGAAAGACAAATGGTACAAGTTCTAGATAACACAAGTAGACACGAAGTTCATGAAAAAATATCACCATATATGGCATGCAAAATTTGTCAAAGAGGTTCAATTGTACCTCTACCAAGAGAAAAAGTTGGAGTATTTAACATTATTTACAATTCAACAATATACTGAGTCAAAAAAAGAGAAAAAGATTTGTTACGAAGTCGCTCACGTCCATGCTTTTGATTTTTAAAAATTTTTGGACGAGGGGGGTTATTTGTTTTACATTAGCACCACACTAAATTTTCTAAATTGTGGCTACAACCAAAGCCTTAGTCTCACATTTAGGCTCAATCATGGGCAAGATAACCATATGGCTACTTAGACTTCGCCAATGTTGTATAAAGTGACCCCAACTTAACAAAGTATAATGCTACAAGTACTCAGGATTCCCTTGCATTAATGACACTTAATGCTACGGGTATTCAGAATTTGCCCTGTACCTGTGTCTCAAACCAAAACACGATGCTTTCCAATAAGAATGTCTTTACTCAATCTATCATCAGGAAAAGCTCGCCCACATCATTATTAAAAGAAATGGAAAACTAAAAATGAAAAAAAAAACAACTCATAAAATTTCCATGCTATACATGTACTAAGTTAAAAAATTTCAAACTAATGAGTACACACAAGGGTAGGGCTATGCCCCTAACTAAAGAGACTTGTAGTGACACCATTACATAACACAAAAGCATAAATAGGATAAAAGGGCTCACTAAAACTGTACTGATAACTATGTGAAAGGCTGGACATAGAGGCATGATCGTGGCCTAATAGGTGCGATCGTGTTACTGCAATTGCAGCCTACAACCCACGATTGCGGTACTGCTTCTCTATTTTGCCCTATTTTTTTGCATGGCCGCCATACTTCTAAACTTTTTTATCCCCTATTTTTGGCTTCCAACCTGTCCAAAGCACCTACAAAACATGAAAATTATGTGAATTATTCCAAAATCATACAAATAAAAATATGAAAATGATGGGCTGCCTCCCTCAAGCACCTTATTTTTCATCGTGGAAGGACACCTTTTATAATCCTCATTTGTGCCTCCACTTAGAGAAATTGATCCTTTTGCCCAACTTTTGATCATTCCATATCTGAGGCTCAGTGGACAAAAGTAGGGGCATGACAATACATGTTCTATCACACTATTTCAAAGACTTAAAGCTTTTACCCAACTTTGCATCAATTTTTTGGATTGATGCCTTGGGTAAAAGAGTGTGCATCAATAGGCCATTCCTTGGACTTGGAAAGTTGAGTTCCTTGGCCACTGATGTATAGGGCTCCATATATTCCGTTGGAGTGCCAAATTCCAAAATTTTGGAGTCGGACTTTGTCATCCTACAATCCTCCATTTGTTCAAAGGGATGGATCTTCATCAAATCCTCTACGCATAATATTGGGAAGTAGGTTGAATGAGGTTCAACACCTAATTCTGGGTTACCTTTCTCCAAATGAACTATAGTCATTATAAGAGGTTTTCTTTGATTCTTCTTTTAACTCTAGTACTATTTCTTTTATATGGGCTTCTTCTCCCTTATATGATTCAAATAATTGGGAAGTCATTGAGGATCTTCACTACTAAGATCATCATCATAGCTTGGTTTCTCTTCTTGATCAACCTCCTCTTGGGAATGGGCATAGCGTGGATTATTTTAAGATTTTTTTCTTTGCCCGTTACCTCCTCCATGACGCTTGTCCATTCGTTATGCATATATTCTAGGTTCTCCCCCATTACCTATAACCACTCTAAAATGGCTAATAACCTTGGGTCACATCTGTATGATTCAGTATCTTAATCTTTCGTTTTCTCATCAGAAAACCTATTAACCTCATAGGAAGAACTAGCAATTCGATTAGTATAATAGGGGGAGGGACATATGGACACTCATCCCAATGTCCTTATTGATGTCCACACATATAATAACCATGATCCCGATAGGATTGGGATGGTGATTCCATCCCTCTCCAAAGAGCATAGTTATAATCTCTCCTGAAGAGTGGTCCATCATAATACGAACACGGGGGGTCATGATATGACTTCCAACTATCCAACCCATACTTGTTAGAAGATGCCATAAGGAAAAGTTAAAATAAAATAAAATCTACCTACAAAGAAAAATCATGAACACATATATACAAGCTTGAATTCAAGAAAGTAAGCTAAAATTCCAAACTAACTTAACATGCCAAATTGTTCCCCGACAGCGGTTCCATTCCTGATAACGCTCAACTTACACTTCAATTTAAGTGCAAGAAAGTCGTCGTCAATATATTTATCCAACTTTAGAGTCAGGGTGGAATCCATGAGGAATAATGTGAGTGGAGATTAAATTAATTTGAAATGATAGATTCAAATTAAATTCAAACAAATGTTACAAGAAGATAAAATGGGGGAGATGACTACCTACAATAATATTTCTCTTTGGGTTTTTCTAGTATAAATTTGGGGCTACAAATAATTAGAGTTTAAACAATTATGCATGGATCTTGGGATTATGTATTACTAAGGGAGTGATATGTGGGAGCTAGTTATCGACATCAATTTAGTAAATCATATATTGGTAGGCTTGGTTATAGATTTTGATGCTAGTCTTTCAACAAAACACCAAATTTTCACTCATTGATTCTTTTGAATACCTGATTGGCGTCTTCAATAATTGGTTACCACAACCTCAATCTAGGCATCCCTATTTCTAGGATGATACCCATGGCATAGTCAACCTCACATTTACCCTTATGTCTAAGATAGTGAAAATTTAGCAAACTACACACATAATTGTCTATCATTGCTTTGGTCTCCACCTCTCTTTTTCGAGCATGATATGGTTTCCCAAAGTTTACCTAAAACCCTTCTTTTGAAGATGGCCTTGAACTTTATAGAGCTTGGAGCTTTATCTCATCAAATCTATGTGGGTATTTGGAGCTTTCACCCATCAAATCCCAACCAAACTATCTTATAAATAGATGATAACAATAACAACTTACACACACTTTAAAATCTTTTCATACATAAACCCAAGAGGGAGATTTAGCTACAAATAAGATAAATAAGAATAGATATACCCATAATTTCCATTGAGATGAATTATTGAAGATTTAAGCGAATGTTACTTCAAACTTGGCTCTCCCACAATATCAACAATAGAAGTGAGCAAATCCACCACTTAGAAAGTCTCCAATATATTCTTCACCCAAAATTTATATAATATCTTCTTCTCCAAAAATGTAGGCTGTAAAGTTTAGAGTTGAACCTAGAAAATTTGGGGATGAAAGAATGTGATAGAATGAATGATACATGAAACTAAGGTTTTAGTCTTTTTGTTCAAATTGGGACTAGCACGTGCAATTATAGTTTTTCCCTTAGGCTAAACATTTCTACCAACTCATGATCGCCCAACTCTGACAGCGACCGTGGCAATGCGATTGTGATTAACTTTGGTAGTCATGGTTGATTGACCATCTTGACTGACCACGACCATGATGTGTGAGCCCATGCTAACATATTTGAAGCTTTTAACTCTAAATAATTTCAAAGTTTTGAGCAACTTTAGTCATTTTTGATTAGCTTATTTTGATTTTGCAGTAAAAGTAGAGAAGAAGGAGAACCATAAATAAAGGAAACAAAGAGTATGAAATTGAAAGTAAATAAACAGTTAAGTGTGGCTGACGACATCTATGATACGTCATCAGCCTGGTGATAGGCTGTCAAGGATGTCATCAACTTAAAAAGAAGAGGGGAGTTGCAGGAGGTTTTGTGATGATTTTCATGACATGCCATCAAGATCTTGATAGGCCATCACTGTCATCGTCAACCTTAGGCAGCAAAAGCTAAATTTGCAGAGAAGCCAACAACGTCAATGATAGGTCGTCAAAATCATGATAATCCATCACAACTGCCGTCATCTATTCCAAAGAACATCTACAACTTTAATTTTATTTCTTTATTTAGGGTTAACTATTTAAATCCTTGTTTTAGGGTTTTTCTATTATCCATCAATTAATTGATATATCCTACAACATATGACTTTTTCTTCTCTTTCTCTCTCGAAGACAAATTTTTTGGTGGTTTTCCTTGTAATTCAATTGAAATAACACGTTTGATTTCCTTCATTATTGTAAGTTAATCCTTTTAATTATGAATTCAACTTATGTGCTTATTTCCTGCATCATGAGTAGCTAAACACTCTTAACTTGTGTTATTAAATCTAACGTTAGGTCATGATAAGGTGTTGATTAATTACTCAAGGTTTAATAGGTGTTAGGATTTCTTGGTAATTCTGATATTCTAACTTATGTCTGTTGGTTGCAAAGAATAGGCGTACCTACTTTGGTTTGCTTGACAAAGAAATCATAAATATTAGTAACTGAATTATTGACAGGGACTCAGAAAGGCTTCATTTAATAATCAACGCTGTAACAAGGTTGATTAACCTGAGATAAAATTTGGGTAGTGATTTACGATTCCCTAAGTCCAAAAGGATTAGGAAATTAGACGCTTGAATAGGTTGAGAGATATTCGAGCATACTATTAATAGAGATAGCTTGTCATCCTAATAATCATGAGAACCTTGAGTTATTTGTAGCATCTATCATATACCATAAACCCTAGTGAACATTATTTCGGTTATTTCATAAAATATTGATTACAAACATTAATCTTAAAGTGACTAACAATTGTCTGAGAAATTTAAACCCCCATTTCAGGAAACAGTAAACTACCAGTTAATTATTTCTTAAACAACTTGAGTTCACACCCTATTTTCTGTGGGATTCGACCCTAACCTAGTTGGTTTTTATATTGACAATGATCGTTTACACCCGTTCAAGAGTGTAGTTTGAGCATTATAAAAAATGGCGCCGTTGCCAGGGAATACGATTATAAACTAAAAGTTTGTGTATGCTAATTTGCTGTTAGTTAAGTTTTCTAGGTTTATATTTATTTGTTGTTTTTGTCTATTGTAGGTACTGTGTTGTTTATGCCAAAAACAAGAAGTTCTGGAGAACCGTTAATGCCAATCAATCTGGAACCTCCACTGATAGGAAAAATGGCTAAACAACAGGAGGCGGACAGACTAGCTGCTTTGGCTAGGGCTCAAGTGAACGTACAAAATTTGGGTAAACAAGCACATCACCATAACCCTGATGACGATGACTTGGGTGATGAGGAATTGCTAAATCCTTAAAACCCAAGGCGAGCTGAGCAACTTGCTGCACCAGTGCAGAAAAATGTCAATAGAAACCATCTTATTCGAGGAAGGTATGGCCAACAACCTGTTCAATACGAGGCTGATGAAGATGATGAAAGAATGGATGGAGCCAGTGCAATGGGTGCTATCATTCCTCCACCATTAGCACCAGGTGCAAAATTCAGCATAACAAGCATCATGATCCAACTCCTAAATCTGAAGGGGTTGTTTGGAGGCTTACCTGGTGATGACCCGAACATATATTTGGTGAACTTCATCACTATTTGCAAATCTTTTGACAATCCGGGAGTGAGCCAGAATGCGATCCGGTTGAGATTATTCCCTTTGTCTCTATCTGGAGAGGCAATAATATGGTTAAATAAGATAGAGCCCGACTCTATAACCAACTGGAGATAGTTGAAAGAGGTGCTCCTAGAATGGTTCTTTCCACACTCCAGAAGGGTACAGTTGAGGGACGAAAGCAGTAACTTCAAATAACTCGCAACTGAAGCATTGCACGAAACCTGGGAGAGATTTAAGAAGAAGCTTGCACAATGTCTAAACCACAACATGGAGGACTTGCACTTGAAAGAGACTTTGTACAGAGCTTTCAACTTTGTGACAAAGCCAATTGTAGACAACACTGCAGCTGGTTCATTCATTGATCTCACTTTCCTTGATGCTTCTGACATGCTGAATAGAATGACTAAGCAGAGTCGGGCTTGGTATACTAGGGATTCTCTAGTAGCTAGCCTAACTGTTATTGGTGGTGTAACTGCAGAAAAGCGTAGAACGGATGAGGAGCGAGACCAGGACATGGCCTACTTAAAGACACAGATGGACTTACTGACTAAGCACTTGGTGTCAGGTTATGAAATCTTAGGGTACTGTTGCTATAGGTCCCGATGCAGAGGCAAACTATATGAGTAACCATGGGGTTTTTGAGGCAATATCCAAGGGAACCAAGGTCAAAACTTCTATGACAAGCCTGATTATATAGATAGGGAGCAAGGACATTGGAGAAACAATAATGATAGGAGTGGTTTGTATGTTCCTCCTGGAAGTAGGGATGCTGCAACAACTAGCTCTGGCAAGATATCTATGGAGGACATGATGGAAAAGTTGTTGAAGGGAGTTGAAGCGACCAACTCGGGAGTAACTACTATGAAGATTGAATTCTATACCCTCAGTCAGTTGGTTATCTTACACTCTACTTCCATTAAGCAGTTGGAGCAGCAGATGAACTAACTTTTTTGCTACACTAAACCAGAGAAAAACTAGTACTTTACCTAGTGAGATGATTCAAAACCCACAAAATGGTGGTTTGTGTATGACGATTACCACTTGAAGTGGTAAGTTTTCATGTGACCCTCTGCGGGTAAATCTATGGAAAATAAGGTAAGTATTGATGAACCCAAAGAAAGTAGTCCAGTGGAGTTTGAAAAACTGGATGGTTTTGTTGATATTTAATAGAAAGAAAATGAGAAGGAGGACGAAGTGGTGTTAAAGACTATCCCTTAAAGACTATCCCTAGAGTGCTACCTCCTTTTCCTCAATGATTGAAGAAAAAGGTCGATGAGGCAAAATTTGGCAAGTTCATGGCTATGCTCAAACAATTGACAATTAATGTACCTTTGGTTGAGGCACTTGAGCAAATGCCAAGCTATGCCAAGTTCATGAAAGACCTCGCCACAAAGAAGATGAAGGTCAGCAGTAAGCAGGTGGACAATCTCCACCATTGTAGCGCAGTTTCCACATGATTCTTAATGCAAAAGAAGGCCGACCCAGGTGCATTCACTATTCCATGCAAGGTTGGGTCTTTGGATGTTGCAAAGGCATTATGTGATTTGGGTGCCAGCATGAATCTGATGCTACTTACTGGATGTAAGAAGCTGGGTTTGGAGATCCAACACCTACTAACATGCGACTGGTGATGGCAGATAGGTCAATAAAGTGGACTGTTGGAATTTTGCATGATGTGTTGGTGAAAGTAGAAGACTTTATTCTTCCTGCTGATTTTATGGTACTGGATTGTGATGTGGACTTCAAGGTACCCATTATCTTGGGAAGGCCACTCTTGGCAACATGAAGAGTAATAGTTGACATGGAGTTGAATGAGCTCAAGTTTAGGCTTGGTAAAAAGAAGAAAAAATTCAAAATGCATCAATCCCTATCATAAGAAAATGATATAAATGTCTTCTCAATCGTTGACGTCTTCTATGAGGATAAAAAAGGGGTATCAACAGGTTGTCTTGGCGAATTCTGAGTAGTCAAGAGAACCCAGTCGTGCCGCGACAGTAAATCAGGCGCTAATGGGAGGCAACCCAAAATTTTTATATTTGAGAAAGTGTTTTTTTTTTAAATTAAGATTTAGTGTAGAGAGGGTGAAAAAATGAAAAGGGTCAACTGGAAAGTCATGACGACATCCGTGACAAGCTGTCACAACTGTGACAAGCTATCACGAATGCCGTCAGCTAGATCAGACTTGAGAAATTCTCTGCCTACTATTGACGACGATCTTGATGGGCTATCACAATCGTGACAAGTCATCACAAATCATTGTCAGCACAAAGCCTAAAATCTAAAAATTGGGCCTAATTTTAATCAGATCCGACCCAGCCCAAATAGCTAGCCTTTTCAAATTTCCACCGCTTTTAACTTCTTTTTCTTTAGTTATTTTTTCCTTAGTTAAAATAGTTTCAATTATTGGCAAAACACTCTAAGCAAAACAAGTTTAATTTGTGTGTGGCTTGCACTTAAGAATCAAGAACATTTTCTTCCTTCACACTTTTTCTTGTGCGTGGCACTAGATTAAAAGCTCCATCAGTTATACTATACTTCAACACTTCTTTGCTTGTGATGTATGGTGAATGAAAGCTAACTCAAGTCCCCTATGTGATTAAACCAAGTTCAAACTTGGAAAATGGCTAAAATTACACCTAGGATTTGCTGTACAAGCCCAAGGGTTGAAAATATAGCTCACAATTCAAATTCAAGTAAATCTTGAGCAAGAATTAGGACAAAAAATTTAGTTAAAGTAAAAAGTGGGTTCTAATAAGTGTGACGACATCCATGATAGGCTATCACCATCGTGATGGCCTATCAGGAATGTCGTCAAAAGCTAACAAAACTGAAGTTGGTTCTGGATACAGCTGACGACAATCATAATGGGCTATCACAATTGTGGCGGCTTATCATGAAGGTCATTAAAAAGTGTAAAATTTTTTTGGGTCTTGTCTGAGGTTGACCATGATAAGCTATCACGTTTGTGACGGCTTGTCATAAATTATCATCACACCTGGGGCTTGAAACATAAATGAGCTTAAATTATTAATATACCTATGTTTGTGATCTTTAGGGTTGACTAACATTCTTCTAATGTCTCTAGGTACTCTAAAATGGCACAAAAAAAAGAGTCCCACAGAACCAAATAAAGTGGCCAAAGATGATGTACATCAAAAGCTCTTAAATGAGGAATCTGACTATGGGGAGGAGGAATCCTTGCTCAAAAAGCTAAAGAAGAAGCAGAGTCCAAAAAAAACTCCACCACCTCTACCAATTGAGGTGGAGAACAGTGATGATACTGAGTCAACCACAACTTCTGAGCAGAAAGGATTTGAAAAAGGTGAGTCTGAACAACATGAGTTTGAACATGCTAAAGATGATGAAGTGAATCAAGAAGAATCTGAAGAATCTGAGTTCGAAGGAACAACTTCTGGGTCCCCATCACTGAGAAACAAGATGATGAAGAGTCTCCACCTTGGAGGACTCTTATCAAATATAAGAACCCGAAAGTGAGGAACAATGCTAGATAGCAAATCCCTAGAGCTGAAAATATCTATAGTACTGGGTTGTAAAGAACTGATAGAAGGAATGGAAAGAGGCCAATCTAAGAAGAAAAGATGATCATCATGAAAGGGTTGAGCAGATACCCTGAAGTGGAGAAGAAATTCAAAGAATATGGCTTAGGACGGACTACAAAAAGGGGAGGTTTATTTTACCCACACTAGTTTGGAAGTTTTATGAGAATTACCAAGCCCAGTTGGAGAATATGTGCAAACCAAGTAAAAAAGTAGCAGATCAGCCTCTTGTAGTGAGAGTTCGGGTGAGGGGTATAAGAGTTGATGTTTTGACTAGAGCCATCAATAGATTTTTGCACGGCCCCAACTTCATGCCTCAAGCCACTACACCATTATTTTATGCTCGAATAAAGAATTAGGACAAACAACATCCTTGGTTGGCCAACATCATCACTGATAGAGTATCGACTTGGGTGACAAACCCAAATGAGAGAATCTGTAAGTCCTCATTGACTCAGGACGTAAAATTTTGGTGGGGCATAGTGCAAGTTTGGCTAATGCCTACTGAGGGAGGCAATATTCTGGGCGATGACCAGGCTATTTTGGTAGCAAGTTTGGTTCAGCAGCTTTCCTTAAACTTTGGGGAAGTTATTGCAGATGAGATAAAGATTAGGATGGTGAGGGTCGACACTGCTGATCCTTTTTTGTGTCTTATTATAGAGCTGTGAAAAGCTGCTGAGGTGCCAAAGATTGTGGGAGTAGACAGAGATGTTCATTCCCGAATGAATCACAACCCCATCTGGTTTGATGAGATTCAATCGGGACTTAGACATGACGGGGGGAAGAGGTAGCAGCAGAACTACCGGTTATAGATGCAAGAGCAGCACCTCAGGTTGATGTACATGATTCTTCAGAACAGGCAGCTTTAGTGCTTGAGACTGAAGCCAATCCCTCAGTTTCTCCAGCAACAACAGGTTTGGCATTTTAGCCTATTGATATCAGAAAGGTAGCTATGCAAGCAAAGTGGTGCGAGGCCCAGCTACATGCCACCGCCAAATAGTTTGCTGCTGCTGTGGACAAAAAAATCAAGGTTGCCCTAGAGTCCTTTGTGACATTGCTTGCGCGAGTTGCAGATTTGGAGAACAGATTCGATGCCTAGGCAAAAGAGATGACATGTGTTGATCTTGCTACATTCAGGGCTGTGTTGGATAAGGTTAAGGCTGAGGTTGGGGTGCTACAGCAAAACTAAATTATGATGCCAACAGGTCCAGCTGTGGAAGAATTGGAGCAAGAAATTCCTTTACTTGATTTCACTGCATACTCCCCAAAGAACAAAAAAAAAGGTAGAAAAAAAGGCAAAAATAAGAGAGTAGATCCAGATAGTGACGAAGAAAGAAAAGTGAGGAAGGAGGCAAAAAAGAAAGAGTTAAAAAAGGCAAGATTGGAGTCTATGACTGATAATGAGAAATGGGAATCAGCCATTCAAGCTAGGGCTGTAGGTTCTTCATCTAGCCAGGCTCAGACCACCTCCAGGCCAGATACTCCTGATGGGGAGAATACAACAGATAATACAGTATTAGGGTCGAAGACCCAGGATCCACATGCTTGACTGTCTTTAGGTATAGCCTAACCCTTAGTGAATTTTATTTTTGATTATTAAGTTGAGGGTGTAGGGTAAATTGTTGTTGTAACATAATCTGTAGATAATTAAGAGTAGTACAAGTACTTGAGGCAGTTGGATTATTTTGTGATTTATGAGTACTTCTCTAGTGGTCTAATCTATTGTGTACTGTGTGAATTGCATCCATTGTGACCACTGTGTATCTTTTTGTGGCATTATTATGGCAAATGAATGACCTGTGTTAAACAAATGCATGAACTAGATCAGTAGTGATATGTAAAATACTTGTTCTCCATGTGTGTGTAAGTTCTTGCTCAGTTCCTGTTGTGCTTTGAATCTAGAACTTGCCTAGTTAGTCGTGCCATGGTCATCGAATAGGCATTAGGAAAGGATCATAGGATGTTTTTGCATGTTAACCTATGTTATCCTAAATGACCTTACCAATATGAATAATATCCCTTGCTCTCCCTTTGAGCCTAAATAGCCTATTTTTTTCTTGTGCACCTTTCACCTTCCCGTTTACATCACAATGAACCTGTCTTGGCCTTGGTCTTCCTTAGACACTGTGCACCTTGACTTAGGTAAATAACCTAAGTTGAGGGTGGATATTATAGGGGGGCGTGATGCAATCTATGTATGAAGAGAGATAGAATAAAAAGGATGAATCAAGAGTTGGGTACGGTGAAAAAGAAATAAGAAAATATAAAGCTGTGTGAAAAATTATAAAAATATAATCAGTTAATTGAAAAGATCACATCCATCTTGAGCACGCATAATCAATAAAAGAGGGAGAAAAGAAGGTTAAGAGTTGAAACCCCTAGGGTCTAATTGAAAAGGTCAAGGAGGCTTAGTCACTTTGAAATATCCATGAATATCATACCAGCCCCTAGACTACGTTACAAGCTTAAGAAAAGACCTATAGTGATCCTAACTTACCTATTTGAAGACTTGGGTACTGACTATAAAGGCAAGCCTATGACATTTGATGCGCAAT
The DNA here is from genome assembly GCF_002878395.1 of Capsicum annuum. Taxonomy (NCBI): domain Eukaryota; kingdom Viridiplantae; phylum Streptophyta; class Magnoliopsida; order Solanales; family Solanaceae; genus Capsicum; species Capsicum annuum. Next base: position 69,034,386 of record NC_061114.1, read on the forward strand.
GTTGGAAGTTCGTTCTGAGAGTGAGTCTTGTGTTTATCCCTATGTGTATAAATTCTGATATGAGTAAAAAAGGTATTTCTTTGTTGTGAGGGCACACTAGGTATGTTGCTAATCATTGTCTTGTTCGGATAGTGTGATTTGGGTATGTGCTGGGTTGTTATTGCTGAAATTTTTGCCATATCTTGATCCTTGTGAGTTGTATGAGTGTTTTCAATAATAGACACAATTGCTCTTAATTTGACTGACCTTGGAGATGGTGTATGTATTATGAATTGATATGAGTAGTTAGCTGTAAAATTGTACTTTGTATACTCTTAGTTATGTTAAGGTTGCTTGAGGACAAGCAATTTCTTAAGTTGAGGGTCTGATGTGTGAGCCCATGCTAATAAATTTGAAGCTTTTAACTCTAAATAATTGCAAAGTCTTGAGCAACTTTAGTCATTTTTGATTAGTTTACTTTGGTTTTGGAGTAAAAGTAAAGAATAAAGAGAACCAAAAATAAAGGAAGAAAAAAGTATAAAATCGGAAGCAAATGAAGAGCTAAGTATCGCTGACGACATCTATGACACGTCGTCAGCCTGGTGATAGGCTGTCAAGGATGCTGTCAAACTTAAATAGAAGAGGGGAGTTGTAGGAAGTTTTGTGACGACCTTTTTGAAATGCCATCAAGGTCCTAATAGGCCGTCACTGTCGTTATCAACCTTAGGCAGTAGAAGCTGAATTTGCAGAGAAGCTGACGACGTCCGTGACAGGCCGTCAAAATCATGATAGGCCATCACAACCGCCATCATCTATTCCAAAGAACATCTGAAACTTTAATTTTATTTCCTTATTTAGGTTTAACTATTTAAATCCTTATTTTAGGGTTTTTCTATTATCCATCAATTAATTGACATATCCTACAACATACGACTTTTTCTTTTCTTTGTCTCTCAAAGACAAATATTTTGGTGGTTTTCCTTGTGATTCAATTGAAAGCACACTTCTGATTTCCTTCATTATTATAAGTTAATCCTTTCAATTATGAATTCAACTTGTATGCTTATTTCTTGCATCATGAGTAGCTAAACACTCTTAACCTGGTTTATGGAATCTAGGGTTAGGTCATGATAAGGTGTTGATTAATTACTCAAGGTTTAATAGGTGTTAGGATTTCTTGGTAATTCTGATATTCTAATTTATGTCTTTTGGTTGTAAACAGTAGGCGTACCTACTTTTGTTTGCTTGAGAAAGAAATCATAAATAGTAGGAAGTGAATTATCGATAGGGACTCGGAAAGGCTTCATTTAATAATCAACGCTGTAACAAGGTTGATTAACCTGAGGTAAAATCTGGGCAGTGAGTTGCGATTCCCTAAGTCTGAGAGGATTAGGAAATTAGATGCTTGAATAGGTCAAGACATATTCAAGCATACTATCAATAGAGATAGCTTGTCATCTTAACCACCGTAAGAACCTTGAGTTTTTTGTAGCATCTGCTATATACCATAAACCCTAGTGAACATAATCCCGTTATTTCATAAAATATTGATTACAAATATTAATCTCAAAGTGACTAGCAATTGTCTGAGAAATTTAAACCCCCATTTTAGGAAACAGTAAACTACTAGTGAATTATTTCGTAAACAACTTGAGTTCACACCCTATTCCCTGTGGGATTTAACCCCAACCTAATTGGGTTTTACATTCACAACGATCTCTTACACTCGTTTAAGAGTGTAGTTGGAGTGTTATCAGACTGCAACCACGACAATTGAGGCTCTTTCACTGCAGGTCTACAACTACACTTTTCTGCTCTATTTTGATCATTTCAAGATCCACTCCATATCTCTGTGTTTTCAATTCCTATACCTGTAAAAAGTGGACATTAGTGCATCTAATCGCAATTATGTCTCATTTATTCATCCATAACAACGTAATGTGCACGAATAATGAGTGCAATTGACTGGTAACTCACCACTCATCAACCTCCTATACTAACTCATAAAAACCAAGAAGATCTGAATAATAATTCGAGTCGTGGGTCGAGGACACTTCTTAACCACCACAACCTTCTATGGATCCACCATGATCCCTGTACTAGAAATAACATGACCCAAAAAAGTAATAACATTCTGCCAAAATTTGCATTTTGCAAACTTAGCATACAATTGTTGATTCTTTAGGGTCTGCAACACAACACGAAGGTGATTTCCATGATCCACCTCACTTTTTGAATACACCAAAATATCATCTATAAACACAATCATGAACAAGTCAAAAAATGGATGGAATACCCGATTCGTGAGATCCATTAATGTCGTTGGGGCATTTTCCAACCCAAAAGGGATAACCAAGAACTCAAAATATTCTTACTGGGTACGGAAGGCAGTTTTAGAGATATCCTCCACCCTAATCATTAACTGATGATAGACCGAATTAAGGTTAATCTTAGAAAAATACTTAGCACCCTGAAGCTAGTCAAACAAATCATTAATACTAGGGAAAGAGTACTTTTTATTCACAGTTACCTTATCCAACTTACGATAATCAATACACATTCAAAGAGAACCATCCTTTATATGTAAAAGAGAACCCCAAAAAGACACACTAGGAAGGATAAAACCCTTGTCAAGAAGATCCTTCAACTGATCCTTAAGCTCCTTCAACTCAGTCGGAGAAATTCTATAAGGAGGGATAAAGATAGCATGAGTGTCCAAAAGAATATTAATCCTAAATTCAATTTCCCTAGCAGGAGGAACATTAGGTAGATCATTAGGGAAAATCTAAGGAAATTCACTAACTATGGGTACAGACTATAAAGGAATGACCCTCTGAGTTAGAATCTTTAACCCGGTCCAAATGATAAAGACACCTCTTAGAAATTAATTTTTGAGCTCTAAGATAAGATATAAACCTTCCCTTTGGAACTAGGAAAATCTATTACCACTCAATAACTGGCTCATTAGGGATTTTAAAGATGACCTTATGGGTCCAACAATCTAAAGAGGCATAGCATAAGTGCAATCGGTCCATCTCCAAGATAACATCAAAATCTAGCATGTCTAATTCAAAGAAATCCACCAAGATTTCACTATTACTAACATAAACCACACAACCCCTAAAGAACCTTCTAGAAACCACCGAGTCACCTACTGGGGTAGAAATAGAAAAGGGGTTTGAAATACACTCGGGACCAAAACTAAAATGCATAGCCACAAATGGGGTCACATAATAAAGAGTAGACCCCAGGTCAATTAAACAGTAAACAACATAAGAGAAGAGTTTTAACATACCAGTGATGACATTAGGGGATGCCTCAGACTCTTGACGAGTAATAATATCATAGAGGCGGTACCAACCAGTGCCAGAGCCAGAAGTGGAACCCATCAGTATAGGAGCCGAAGAAGTAGCAATAGGAATCTTATTGGCCCTAAATTAAACCTTTGAAGGATAATCCCACTATAAATTGCTAATATGACCATAACTAAAATACCTATTCTTCCCCCCATCATAGAAAACATAATGCAACCGACCATAAAATTTTCAATAAAGATATCATGGAGCTGATTGGGCCTGACAGGCCTGATATTGGGCACCCTGGGCCCTATAACCATCACTATTATGAAAATAATGATCCTAGATGTTTTCATATAAGGATCACGATCCATCAAATATGAAATCAAGTATCCCCACCTCTTTTTAGACTATTTCCCACCATCTCTACTACTCTGCTGCTGACCTCTCTCCTGATCTGAATATCAAAATTTCTTACTCTACCTCTCCTTCATATTTTCTTACCTCTTCTTTTCCTTCTTAACTTGTTGCATATACATTATGAGTTGACAGATGTCCATATACTTATTCAAAAAGGCAGCCTTACTCTCTAAATTCAACTAATGAGACAAACTTAAATCAAATTTCCCCATTTTAGCCCTTATGCTCGACACCAGCTCAAGATCATACTGTGAGAATAGATGAAACTTTGAGGCATATTCTCGTACTGTCTCCTACCTTGCTTCAAATTCATAAATTCCTTAGCTTTTATTTCCCTCAACTCCAGAGGAAAGAAGTGATTAAAAAAAGCACTAGAGAAATTATCCTACAAAATAGAATCAACATCATCACCCCTGATACAAGCATGAGGAGCACCAAGAGAACAAGATATTGTCTAAGGTTCAAGCTTCGGAATTGGCAAGCAATTGAAGTCCTTTTTGGAGCATTTTGAAGCCTTGTTCAAGAGAAGAAAGGAGGAGAACTTATACACTCCATAGGCACCTGAAGTGAAGGTCATTAAAGCCATTTTTCACTCTAAAGCTACACTCAAGAGGCACCTCTTTTGGGAGTTTCATTAAGGGAAATTAAGCCTTTTATTATGTAATTGTATAAATAGATAATTTTACTTCTCTTTTTATTAGCTTTGATGAATATTTAAAGATTACTCTTTAGAGTGTAGTTCTTAGTCTTATTTTAGTATAGAATCCAAAATTAGGGTTAATTCTAAGTGATGGATTTTACTTATGTTGACCAATTGGCAAGAAAGGCGTATTTGAGGGAGTGTGAATTCCCTTTGGTTCACCTAAGAGTGAGGTTTGATATTACATTGGTGATGTGTGTTTGAAGGTTTTATACACCTTATAGTTCTATTCATTGGTGTAAGTGAGGGTTTCTCTATCTATCTATACATTTATGCAATCTTCTTTTTCATCCCCCTTCTATGTGTGGTTCTCTTTGTCTTGTGGTTGCTGCTTTTTGTGTCGTTAGTATCCATTTTTGGTTTTAGTAGTTTATTCTTGTATCATTTGGTATCAAAGCCTTTTTTAGGGGTGTTGTCACATCTCTAAATCTCGGTTTTAGTGTCCTTATTAAGAAAATCTCAACAAAAAAGAGTCAAAAATCTGAAAATCTTACAAAAAAAATGGTGTCTAGTTGTGTAATGTTGTAGATATGAACCTAAAAGCTGAGATCTACATGATTTTAATTTGTCTTTGAAGTTTCTAGTACTATATCCTTTCTCCCTTGTACCTAGGGAGTCTAGATCTACTTTTAGAGTGAAGTTTGGTTAAGTTTGAGCTAAGATCCACCATGGCTATGGAATTTTGAAGCTCTTTGAGCTAGATCCAAATTTTTCATAGTGATTTGGGTGTTTTTTGTGGCTGATTTTTGGTTGATCAAGATTTTTTTTCGCCTAGGGCCCTAGATCTAAAAGAAAAATTAACATTAGGGTTTATTTGCTTGTTGGTCAAACTTGGTCAACACTTGAATATTCATTTTGTTCATCCATGATCTTCATATCTTTGTGAAGAAAAATATTCAAAGGTGTTGTTTGATCAAAAAGAGGGAAGGAAGAGAGTGAAAAAGTTGTTAGTCCAACAGAATATTCCAAGAATATTCCTTTCTTCCAAAAGGAGGAGGGGACAAGGAGACAACAAAGTACACTTACAAGTATAAAGGGGGGGGGGACTATTTCATTTCAATTTCAATTGGAGGCTTAAAAGAGCTCTAATTTGTCCTTAACCCCTCAAATCCAAAACTCTCCTTTCCAAAGGGTGATATTTCGCCAGAAACAAGACTTGAGGAAATTGAAAAATTTGAAAGGTAACAACCAACCACGTAGTGCCACATCATCACTTGTGATCATCCAAATTCATCTCTAAAATTAGATTTTCTTAGTTTCACATCTTTGATTCTAGTTTCTTTTTAAGCTAATTCAAACACTAATTAGCAAACTAGTAAGTTCCTACTAGATTGGTAATTAGTCAAGAGTTCATTTAATTCGTGTCTTCGGTTTTTGTGTCCTTTTCTTGTTTTAAAATCATAGTGTTTTGTTGGATCAAGTTCGTACATCACTTTATTTGAGTCCTTTCAAATAATGATCGATTCCGGACCACAACTTCTCATCACTCAAGTAACTACAAAGTATTAGCAATTATCCAACACTTGTGAGGCCAAGTGTGAGGTGAGGTTATGTGTGAGTAAAGTGAGGCTTTTGAACTAACTTGTTTTCTCATTTTTTAGGTTTTCCTTTGCTATTTTTTTGCTTATTTTAGGTACATTTGACCATGGAACCAGAGGGTTCTTCATCCCAACCTTTGGGAAATGATATTGTGGGGGCCTTGAAGGCTCACTTTGATGCCTAAAGCCGAAAGTTCAAAAGTGATATGGATGCTATGAGGAGAGACATAAAAAGGTGATATTAATGCTATGAGGAGTGAAATTACATCCTTGAAGGGTGGTGTGGCTAGCATGAAAGTGGGGGTTGATAGATTATATAGTAGACTATGTTCATCAAAACCTCCACAAGTCCAAATCCCTTAAAACCAAAGACCCCACACTCCATAAAATTCCATGCCACAAATCTAATTCCATCACCAATTAAATCCAATGCCCCCTCCTAAGATCCACTAAATAGAAACCACTCCATTTAACTAAGAGAAGAGATGGTGATAGATTTCGAGGGTGATGAGGTTGGGTCTCAAGATAGAGAGAAATTTGAGAGTGAGATACAAGAAGAGTGTGATGAAAAAAAGACAAGGGAAAGAGAAACTGAGGGTAGTGAAATTGGAAGGAAAAAAACACTTGATTGTGGATCTTTCCCACAAAGGACCCTTGCTATTCATTAACCTAAATGCTAGCATTTTTCCTAGCTTTGATCCTTCTTATTTACAGGTACATGATGATATGATATCTACGAAGGATCCAAAAGGAATTCCATATGAAAACAAGAGAAATAAACTAGTAGCACCCTTGCCCGAAAGCTCCAAAAAGGTGGACTTTCCAAGCCTATCACGAGGTAACTTCACTACTCTCTACACTTCCTTGAATTCAAAATGTTGTGATTTAGTGTCTTGGGAAGTAGTTTTCAGGTTATAAGTGCATACATTTTCCCTTAGTAGCTCTTTTGCTATGAACAATGATCAACTTATTCTTAAGGCTACTCATTACCCTTCTTTGAGCTTGAAATATTGTAATGTACCCTCTAGTGTGTTAGTTGTGGGTTTTTTCTACATAGGGGTGCATGCTTCTTCTCTTAATAGCTCTCTTAATTTGTACCATGATCAATGTGCTCCTACGTAGTGTCCACTACTTGAATATATGAATTGCGAAATTAAAAGCCTTTACATTGGTGCTCATTCTTGTAATGTTGATCATGATATAAAACTTGACCCCTTTAGCTTATGTGATAAAAACCGTACCACTAGTCTTGTTCATTATGATTATGTGTATGGCAAACTTGTTAATAAAGGTGTGCTTGTTCCTAGGAGGGGTTTTCTAGACCACAATCCTTTAGTTTTTAACGATAACTTTCTCTTAAGGGTGATTGTTTTTGGTAATTGTGAACATGATTGTCTAGTAAAAGAAATGGCTAACCTCGACCTAGACCCTTGCTTACTACTTCCCTTTTGACCCCGAAATACCTTTGAGAAGTGGGAGGTGTGGTTTCAGTTCATGCTCATTACCTTTTGATGTTGATACCATTCACTTTATCTGTATCCTTTATGCCAAGCTTTTCATGCCAAATACCAAGGATACATGGATGTATGATAAGTGTTAACCACCTTGGAGTAATGACATAATTGTGGTACTAATGCTAACCACATTACCAAAAGGATTGTGTTCTTATTTTCTTCACTCTTAGGTTTTGCATAATGTGAATTTGAGGACAAGTTTCTTTCTTGATGGAGAGGATGATACAAGCATGAGGAACATCAAGAGCACAAGATACTGTCCAAGGTTTAAGCTTCGGAATTGGCAAGCAATTGATGTTCTTTTTGGAGCATTTTGAAGCCTTGTTCAAGAGAATAAAGGAGGAGGACTTATACACTCCATAGGTGCCTCAAGTGAAGGGCATTGAAGACCTTTTTCACTCTAAAGCTTCACTCAAGAGGCACCTCTTTTGGGAATTTCATTAAGGGCAATTAAGTCTTTTATTATGTAATTGTATAAATAGATAATTTTACTTCTATTTTCATTAGATTTGATGAATATTTAAAGATTAATCTTTAAAGTGTATCTCTTAGCATTAATTTAGTGTAGAATCCGAAATTAGGGTTAGTGCTAAGTGATGGATTTCACTTGTGTTGACAAATTGGCAAGAAAGGTATAATTGAGGTAGTGTGGATTCCCTTTGCTTTACCTAAGAGTAAGGTTTGATCTTAATTGGTGATGTGTGTTTGAAGGTTTGATACACCTTCTAGTGCTATTCATTGGTGGATGTGAGGGTCTCTCTATCTATCTTTACATTTATGCAATCTTTTTCTTCATCCCCCTTCTATGTGTGGTTTTCTTTGTCTTGTGGTTGCTGATTTTTGTGTCTTTAGTGTCCATTTTTGGTTTTTGTAGTGTATTCTTGTATCATTTGGTGTCAAAGACTTGTTTAGGGGTGTTCTCACATCTCCAAATCTCAGTATTTGTGTCCTTATTAAGAAAATCTCGACAAAAAAGAGTCAAAATCCGAAAATCTCAAAAAAAAAAATTGTGTCTAGTTGTGTAGTGTTGTAGATCCGAACCTAAAAGCTTAGATCTACACGTTTTTAATTTGTCTTTGAAGTTTCTAGTACTAGATCCTTTCTCTCTAGTACCTAGGGAGTCTAGTTCTACTTTTACAGTGAAGTTTGGTAGAGTTTTGAGCTAAGATCCACCATGCCTGTGGAGTTTTAAAGCTTTTTGAGCTAGATTCGAATTTGGCATAGTGATTTGGGCGTGTTTTTTGGCTGATTTTTAGTTGGTTGAGTTTGTTTTTGCCTAAGGACCCTAGATCTAAAAGAAAATTAACGTTAGGGCTCATTTGCTTATTGGTCAAACTTGGTCAACACTTGTATATTCATCTTGTTCATCCATGATCTTCATATCTTAGTGAGGAAGAATTTACAAAGGTGTTGTTTGATGCAAAAGAGGGAAGGAAGAGAGTAAGTTGTTATTCCAAAAACATATTCCAAGAATATTTCATTCTTCCAAAAAGAGGAGGGGACAAGGGGACAAGAAAGTACACTTGCAAGTACGGGGACGGGGGGGGGGGGGGGG